>NC_091189.1:28500565-28680565 GCF_040958095.1 Procambarus clarkii | reverse complement strand
AGGGAGAGTAAGTGTAAGTCTGCTGAGGTTGTGTGAGGGAGAGTAAGTGTAAGTCTGCTGAGGTTTTGTACTCACCTAGTTGTACTCACCTAGTTGTGCTTGCGGGGGTTGAGCTCTGGCTCTTTGGTCCCGCCTCTCAACCGTCAATCAACTGATGTACAGGTTCCTGAGCCTATTGGGCTCTATCATATCTACATTGTAAACTGTGTATGGAGTCAGCCTCCACCACATCACCTCCTAATGCATTCCATTTGTCAACCACTCTGACACTAAAAAAGTTCTTTCTATTATGTCTGTGGCTCATTTGGGCACTCAGTTTCCACCTGTGTCCCCTTGTGCGTGTTCCCCTTGTGTTAAATAGACTGTCTTTATCTACCCTATCAATTCCCTTCAGGATCTTGAATGTGGTGATCATGTCCCCCCTAACTCTTCTGTCTTCCAGCGAAGTGAGGTTTAATTCCCGTAGTCTCTCCTCGTAGCTCATACCCCTCAGCTCGGGTACTAGTCTGGTGGCAAACCTTTGAACCTTTTCCAGTTTAGTCTTATCCTTGACTAGATATGGACTCCATGCTGGTGCCGCATACTCCAGGATTGGCCTGACATATGTGGTATACAAAGTTCTGAATGATTCTTTACACAAGTTTCTGAATGCCGTTCGTATGTTGGCCAGCCTGGCATATGCCGCTGATGTTTTCCGCTTGATATGTGCTGCAGGAGACAGGTCTGGCGTGATATCAACCCCCAAGTCTTTTTCCTTCTTTGACTCCTGAAGAATTTCCTCTCCCAGATAATACCTTGTATCTGGCCTCCTGCTCCCTACACCTATCTTCATTACATTACATTTGGTTGGGTTAAACTCTAACAACCATTTGTTCGACCATTCCTTCAGCTTGTCTAGGTCTTCCTGAAGCCTCAAACAGTCCTCTTCTGTTTTAATCTTCTCATAATTTTAGCATCGTCCGCAAACATTGAGAGAAATGAATCGATACCCTTTGGGAGATCATTTACATATATCAAAAACAAGATAGGACCGAGTACAGAGCCCTGTGGGACTCCACTGGTGACTTCACGCCAATCGGAGGTCTCACCCCTCACCGTAACTCTCTGCTTCCTATTGCTTAGATACTCCCTTATCCACTGGAGCACCTTACCAGCTACACCTGCCTGTCTCTCCAGCTTATGTACCAGCCTCTTATGCGGTACTGTGTCAAAGGCTTTCCGATAATCCAAGAAAATGCAGGGAGGGAGGGAGAGGTTTGTGAGGGAGAGTTAGTGTAATTCTGCTGGGGTTGTGTGAGGGAGAGTAAGTGTAAGTCTGCTGGGGTTGTGTGAGGGAGAGTAAGCGTAAGTCTGCTGGGGTTGTGTGAGGGAGAGTAAGTGTAAGTCTGCTGAGGTTGTGTGAGGGAGAGTAAGTCTGCTGGGGTTGTGTGAGGGAGTGTAAGTCTGCTGGGGTTGTGTGAGGGAGAGTAAGTGTAAGTCTGCTGAGGTTGTGTGAGGGAGAGTAAGTGTAAGTCTGCTGGGGTTGTGTGAGGGAGAGTAAGTGTAAGTCTGCTGAGGTTGTGTGAGGGAGTGTAAGTCTGCTGGGGTTGTGTGAGGGAGTTAAGTCTGCTGGGGTTGTGTGAGGGAGTGTACGTCTGCTGGGGTTGTGTGAGGGATAGTAAGTGTAAGTCTGCTGGGGTTGTGTGAGGGAGAGTAAGTGTAAGTCTGCTGAGGTTGTGTGAGGGAGTGTAAGTCTGCTGGGGTTGTGTGAGGGAGTGTAAGTCAGCTGGGGATGTGTGAGGGAGTGTAAGTCTGCTGGGGTTGTGTGAGGGAGAGTAAGTGTAAGTCTGCTGGGGTTGTGTGAGGGAGAGTAAGTGCAAGTCTGCTGGGGTTGTGTGAGGGAGAGTAAGTGTAAGTCTGCTGGGGTTGTGTGAGGGAGTGTAAGTGTAAGTCTGCTGAGGTTGTGTGAGGGAGTGTAAGCGTAAGTCTGCTGAGGTTGTGTGAGGGAGTGTAAGCGTAAGTCTGCTGAGGTTGTGTGAGGGAGAGTAAGTGTAAGTCTGCTGAGGTTGTGTGAGGGAGTGTAAGCGTAAGTCTGCTGAGGTTGTGTGAGGGTGAGTAAGTGTAAGTCTGCTGAGGTTGTGTGAGGGAGTGTAAGTCTGCTGGGGTTGTGTGAGGGAGTGTAAGTCTGCTGGGGTTGTGTGAGGGAGTGTAAGTCTGCTGGGGTTGTGTGAGGGAGTGTAAGTCTGCTGGGGTTGTGTGAGGGAGAGTAAGTGTAAGTCTGCTGGGGTTGTGTGAGGGAGAGTAAGTGTAAGTCTGCTGGGGTTGTGTGAGGGAGTGTAAGTCTGCTGGGGTTGTGTGAGGGAAAGTAAGTGTAAGTCTGCTGGGGTTTTGTGAGGGAGAGTAAGTGTAAGTCTGCTGAGGTTGTGTGAGGGAGAGTAAGTGCAAGTCTGCTGGGGTTGTGTGAGGGAGAGTAAGTGTAAGTCTGCTGGGGTTGTGTGAGGGAGTGTAAGTGTAAGTCTGCTGAGGTTGTGTGAGGGAGTGTAAGCATAAGTCTGCTGAGGTTGTGTGAGGGAGTGTAAGCGTAAGTCTGCTGAGGTTGTGTGAGGGAGAGTAAGTGTAAGTCTGCTGGGGTTGTGTGAGGGAGTGTAAGTCTGCTGGGGTTGTGTGAGGGAGTGTAAGTCTGCTGGGGTTGTGTGAGGGAGTGTAAGTCTGCTGGGGTTGTGTGAGGGAGTGTAAGTCTGCTGAGGTTGTGTGAGGGAGAGTAAGTGTAAGTCTGCTGGGGTTGTGTGAGGGAGTGTAAGTCTGCTGAGGTTGTGTGAGGGAGTGTAAGTCTGCTGGGGTTGTGTGAGGGAGTGTAAGTCTGCTGGGGTTGTGTGAGGGAGTGTAAGTCTGCTGGGGTTGTGTGAGGGAGAGTAAGTGTAAGTCTGCTGGGGTTGTGTGAGGGAGTGTAAGTCTGCTGAGGTTGTGTGAGGGAGTGTAAGTCTGCTGGGGTTGTGTGAGGGAGTATAAGTGTAAGTCTGCTGGGGTTGTGTGAGGGAGAGTAAGTGTAAGTCTGCTGAGGTTGTGTGAGGGAGAGTAAGTGTAAGTCTGCTGGGGTTGTGTGAGGGAGTGTAAGTGTAAGTCTGCAGGAGTTGTGTGAGGGAGTGTAAGTGTTAGTCTGCTGAGGTTGTGGGAGGGAGTGTAAGTGTTAGTCTGCTGAGGTTGTGGGAGGGAGATTAAGTGTTAGTCTGCTGAGGTTGTGTGAGGGAGAGTAAGTCTGCTGAGGTTGTGGGAGGGAGAGTAAGTCTGCTGAGGTTGTGGGAGGGAGAGTAAGTCTGCTGAGGTTGTGGGAGGGAGAGTAAGTCTGCTGAGGTTGTGGGAGGGAGAGTAAGTCTGCTGAGGTTGTGGGAGGGAGAGTAAGTCTGCTGAGGTTGTGGGAGGGAGAGTAAGTCTGCTGAGGTTGTGGGAGGGAGAGTAAGTCTGCTGAGGTTGTGGGAGGGAGAGTAAGTCTGCTGAGGTTGTGGGAGGGAGAGTAAGTCTGCTGAGGTTGTGTGAGGGAGAGTAAGTCTGCTGAGGTTGTGGGAGGGAGAGTAAGTCTGCTGAGGTTGTGGGAGGGAGAGTAAGTCTGCTGAGGTTGTGGGAGGGAGAGTAAGTCTGCTGAGGTTGTGGGAGGGAGAGTAAGTCTGCTGAGGTTGTGGGAGGGAGAGTAAGTCTGCTGAGGTTGTGGGAGGGAGAGTAAGTCTGCTGAGGTTGTGGGAGGGAGAGTAAGTCTGCTGAGGTTGTGGGAGGGAGAGTAAGTCTGCTGAGGTTGTGGGAGGGAGAGTAAGTCTGCTGAGGTTGTGGGAGGGAGAGTAAGTCTGCTGAGGTTGTGGGAGGGAGAGTAAGTCTGCTGAGGTTGTGTGAGGGAGAGTAAGTCTGCTGAGGTTGTGTGAGGGAGAGTAAGTCTGCTGAGGTTGTGGGAGGGAGAGTAAGTCTGCTGAGGTTGTGTGAGGGAGAGTAAGTCTGCTGAGGTTGTGTGAGGGAGAGTAAGTCTGCTGAGGTTGTGGGAGGGAGAGTAAGTCTGCTGAGGTTGTGTGAGGGAGAGTAAGTCTGCTGAGGTTGTGTGAGGGAGAGTAAGTCTGCTGAGGTAGACATTACTGATCAAGAATTAACCATAAACATTGTTCACAAAATTGACCAAATGATGACCAGGTTGTAAGGAGAGGAAAATAAAGCAGAAGATTAGAGAAGGCTCATGTGTTATGTGGTAACATCAACATATGAGGTGTTGAATGTTATGAGGTATAATACCTTTATGAACTCTTCAAACATTCGAAAACAATACACAACAATACAAGACATTTATGAACGTCCGTTGTTTTAATAATGCATATGTACTAATTTCAAAAGCGTACATGACATTTAAAGAAAATTACATATTTCTTTTTTAAAATTTAGAAACAGAAGTATTTAGTAATAATATATATATATGTAGTTATTAATAATTCAAGTTCACAACAACAGTAAAACACAGGTTGACATATAGGCTGAGAAGAGGGTAGGAAAAGTGGTCACCTGGGATGAATAGGGCAGTTCTTAGTTCATCTTATATACAGGGCGGGAGACAGACAATTTTTGATGTCCTTAGGGAGAAGGGTCGAAGTCCATAAGTCCCTAAGTCGAAGGGAGACGTTTGGTCGGTCGAACACCTGCCAGCGGTGTGTGTGTGTGTGTGTGTACTCACCTATATGTACTCACCTATATGTGCTTGCAGGATCGAGCATTGACTCTTGGATCCCGCCTTCCGAGCATCGGTTGTTTACAGCAATGACTCCTGTCCCATTTCCCTATCATACCTGGTTTTAAAATTATGAATAGTATTTGCTTCCACAACCTGTTCCTGAAGTGCATTCCATTTCCCCACTACTCTCACGCTAAAAGAAAACTTCCTAACATCTCTGTGACTCATCTGAGTTTCAAGCTTCCATCCATGTCCTCTCGTTCTGTTACTATTCCGTGTGAACATTTCGTCTATGTCTACTCTGTCAATTCCTCTGAGTATCTTATACGTTCCTATCATGTCCCCCCTCTCCCTTCTTCTTTCTAGTGTCGTAAGGCACAGTTCCCTCAGGCGCTCTTCATACCCCATCCCTCGTAGCTCTGGGACGAGTCTCGTTGCAAACCTCTGAACCTTTTCCAGTTTCATTATATGCTTCTTCAGATGGGGACTCCATGATGAGGCGGCATACTCTAAGACTGGCCTTACGTAGGCAGTGTAAAGCGCCCTAAATGCCTCCTTACTTAGGTTTCTGAATGATGTTCTAACTTTTGCCAGTGTAGAGTACGCTGCTGTCGTTATCCTATTAATATGTGCCTCAGGAGATAGATTAGGTGTTACGTCCACCCCCAGGTCTCTTTCACGCGTCGTTACAGGTAGGCTGTTCCCCTTCATTGTGTACTGTCCCTTTGGTCTCCTATCTCCTAGTCCCATTTCCATAACTTTACATTTGCTCGTGTTGAATTCTAGTAGCCATTTCTCTGACCATCTCTGCAATCTGTTCAGGTCCTCTTGGAGGATCCTGCAATCCTCATCTGTCACAACTCTTCTCATCAACTTTGCATCATCCGCAAACATCGACATGTAGGACTCTACGCCTGTAAACATGTCGTTAACATATACAAGAAATATAATTGGTCCCAGCACCGATCCTTGTGGTACTCCACTTGTTACTGTTCGCCAGTCCGACTTCTCGCCCCTTACCGTAACTCTTTGGCTCCTTCCTGTTAGGTAGTTCCTTATCCATTCTAGGACCTTTCCCCCCACCCCCGCCTGCCTCTCGAGCTTGAACAGCAGTCTCATGTGCGGTACTGTATCAAAGGCTTTTTGGCAGTCCAGAAATATGCAGTCTGCCCAACCATCTCTGTCCTGTCTTATCCTCGTTATTTTATCATAGAATTCCAGAAGGTTTGTTAGGCACGATTTCCCTGTCCAGAACCCATGTTGATGTTTGTTCACAAACCTAATGTTCTCCAGGTGTGCAACCAGTCGTAGCCTAATTATTCTTTCCAGTATTTTACAGGGGATGCTTGTCAGTGATACAGGTCTGTAGTTAAGTGCCTCCTCCCTATCTCCTTTCTTGAAGATCGGCACGACATTTGCCTTCTTCCAGCAACTGGGCAATTCTCCTGACATAAGTGACTCATTAAAGATCATTGCCAGAGGCACGCTGAGGGCCTGTGCTGCTTCTTTTAGTATCCACGGTGATACTTTGTCTGGTCCAACTGCTTTAGTTGCATCTAGAGTTGTCAACTGTTTCATTACCTCCTCTGCTGTCACCTCTATATCTGATAGTCTTTCATCTAGGGTAACCCCTTCCAACAATGGGAGCTGCTCAGGCTCGGTAGTGAACACTCCATGGAAACTGGCATTCAGTGCCTCGCAGATTTCCTTGTCACTTTCAGTATATGCCCCCTCTGTCTTCCTTAGTCTTGTCACTTCGTCGTTCACCGACATTTTTCTTCTTATATGACTGTGTAGTAACTTAGGTTGTTTTTTCGCTTTGATTGCAATATCGTTCTCATAGTCCCTTTCCGATGTTCGTCTTATGTTAATGTAATCGTTCCTAGCTCTGTTGTATCTGCTTCTGTTGTCCTCTGTTCTTTGTCTTCTGTACTTCCTCCACTCCCGCCTGCTGGCCATTTTTGCTTCCTGACACTGTCTATTAAACCATGGGTTATTATATTCCTTCTTATTTTTTCCCTTTACCGTTGGTATAAATCTCTCTTCGGCCTCCTGGCATTTCTGTATGACTAGGTCCATCATATCTTGGACTGTTTTTCCTCTAATTTCTTCCTCCCAC
This sequence comes from Procambarus clarkii, assembly GCF_040958095.1. NCBI lineage: Eukaryota > Metazoa > Arthropoda > Malacostraca > Decapoda > Cambaridae > Procambarus > Procambarus clarkii. The sequence continues at coordinate 28,673,768 of NC_091189.1, read as the reverse complement.
TGCACTTCACCCAGATAGTCCCTCATCCTCATATAGTCCCCTTTCCTGTAGTCAGCTCTCCTTTCCCAGATCTCTTGTCCCATGGTCATAAGTTTGAATTCCATCATGTAGTCAAAGACTAGGACACAATGGTCACTGGCCCCTAGAGGTATTTCATGCTCTAAATTCTCGATATCTTCTACGTTCTGGGTGAAAATCAGGTCTAATAGGCTCGGTGCATCTCCTCCTCTTTCCCTTGTGTCTTCCTTCACATGTTGTGTCAGGAAATTCCTGTCTATAACATCTACTAATTTTGCTCCCCACGTTTCGTCCCCTCCATGGGGATTCCTTGATTCCCAATTTATCTCTCCATGATTTAGGTCCCCCATGATCAGCAGCTTCGCTCTCATTCTGTGGGCTAGTGTTGCTGCCTTCTGCAGTTCATCTATACATGCTTTGTTGTTGTCATCATACTCCTGCCTGGGTCTTCTACTGTTTGGTGGGGGATTGTAGATTACCATGATCACAATCTTCCTCCCATCTACTGTCAGAGTTCCATGTATGAAGCTTGTGCACTCATTGGTAACTCGATTTCCCAGGTCTTCAAACTTCCATTTCCGCTTTATTAGGAGTGCTACTCCCCCTCCCTGTCTCTGTGTCCTCTCTTTTCGTATCACCTGGTACCCTTCAGGAAAGATTGCATCTGAGATCATGTCATTAATTTTAGTTTCCACAATTGCAACTATGTCAGGATCTGCTTCACTCACTCTTTCTTTTATCTCTTCTGCTTTATTAGATACCCCATCAGCATTGGTGTACCAAACCTTGAGATTCTTCATGGAAACTCTTGTACCAGAGTTCTCCCTTTCTCTGGGGGTCTGGGGGGATCTGGGGGATGTCTGGGGGGTGACTGGGGGCAGAGGGGATCCGGGGGATCTGGGGGGTGTCTGGGGGATGACTGGGGGCGGGGAGGGTCCGGGGGATGTCCGGGGGGATCCGGGGGGTGTCTGGGGGGGTCCGGGGGGTGTATGGGGGGTGAAAGAGTTCAGGAGGGGTGCTTGGGGGGCTACTGGGGGCTGGGCTTCTAGGAAGGTAGGTAGGAGGGTCTGGGGTAGGGCCTGGGTAGGTAGGTCTGGAGTAGGAAGGGCATACTGGGTCTGAAGATTAGGGAGGGCATAGAGGGGTTGGGAGATAGCGTAAGGTTGGGAGACAGATAGAGGTTGAGAGGTTGGGAGGGGGAAGGATAGAGGGGGTGGGGGGGACCTCCCACCTCCCTCGCAAGGGTGGGGGGTCACATGGAAGGAGAGGGGATGAGGAGGGGTGAGGGCAGGGTAGGCTTTGGGTGTTGAGGGGATGAGGTCTGGGTGGGTTCTTGGGGTTGAGGGGATGAGGTCTGGATGGGTTTTGGGGGTTGAGGGGATGAGAGCTGGGTGGGTTTTGGGGGTTGAGGGGATGAGGGCTGGACGGGTTTTGGGGGTTGAGGTGATGAGGGGGTCCTTGGAATGTGGGATGAATTTGACTCCAGTGGGGTCAGAGGGGTCAAGGGATGTGCTGGGGAGATAAGCAGGGGCGGCTGATTTGGGGAAGGGGTGACCTGAGAAGCACTTGTGAGCTGGTTAGCATGGGGTGGATTAGCACTGGGGTGTGTAGCTGCGCTCAAATGGGAAGAGTCGTATTGTTGTTTGCATGCTCTGTGGGCAATCTGTTCCTCCTTCGTCATGAATTTGTCAATAAATACGTTGTAGTAATTTTCGCTACCTCTGAGTAGGTGTTTGTGATGCAGTATGTAATCCACTGCCTCTTCGTTAGTGAACTGTACCAGGACAGGTCGTTTCCTGTTACAGTTGTATAGTCCAATGCGTCGGTGGACTTGCACCTCATTCCCTGCCATCTGGGCTCTCATGTCTCTCAAGATCCCCTGTAGTTCCAAATCCTCAATCTCCATCCTTTCCTGCCTCGATGGTGCCCTGGCTTCAAGTAATCCATGGATTATGATTGTCCTCTTTCTCAGTTCAGGGTCATGCTGGTGGCCCTCTCCCTGGCTGACCCCCACCCCTCCTACACCCGCTACTCCACCTACTACTACTACCCCTTCCCCTGCCAAGCTTCCCTTATTCCTGCCAAATTCATTAGTAAGCCTAGATATTTCTCCTTGCCATTCTACCCTGCTCTTCCTGATTTCCTCTTGAATATAATCCATAAACTCTTGTTTGAGTCTTTGAACCTCGCCCTGTATCTTATTAAAGACTTCACTTTTAATCCCCTGGATTAGATCACCTATCCAAACATCCCTCTTCTCTACAAATTTCCCAATCATCTTCTCCACAAACCTATCTTCTTCCTCAATCATAATACTGTTGGACCTAGACCCCCTTCCTGACCTAGTCATTGCTATAATGCAACCTTACCCACAGGGGTTCCAAGTATCTTACCGTCCTGCTAACACAATAGGTGAGTGAATCTCCAAGCGTCGTCCCACGTGGTGGTAGGAGGGTTGCTGCCGGGGTGAGGTCACGCGGTCAGAGGTCGGTGAGGTCTGCTCCACACTACACACTGCCACAATACTTCCTCAACTATATTGAATTACGCTATTTAAACTGTTTTTCTTCACTACCTTATGGCTCTGGCCAAAACTCAAGGTTTTTTCATTCACTTGTACACACTTTTTCACTTCGAAGTTGCCTGATTACCCCTCCCACTCCACTAGTGAACCAGGAGCTCCCAACCCACGTCCACCCAACACGATGGTCACAAGACAAGTCTTGTGTGTGTGTGTGTGTGTGTGTGTGTGTGTGTGTGTGTGTGTGTGTGTGTGTGTGTGTGTGTGTGTGTGTTCGTGCTTACGTTCATAGCCTAGCGTCACAGAAAACGGGAAGTGTGCGCGTGTGAATGTATGGGGCCCGCCATCTGGTGTCAAGAAGTAGAGGTTCAGTGTCCATCATTGTAGAGCGTGCGTGAGGGGTAGTGATGTACCAGAGCTGTTGGTGGTGGCGACGAAGAGCAGTGACCAGCTGGCGTGGTGCAACACCGGCCTCCTGCACCGGTGATCTGGCCACCAGCTGTGTGGGCGTCCAGGGTGGTTGTGGGCGTGTTAACTGTCGGCTCTGTGAGTGACAGCTCTTAACCTTCCGAGCTCTGTGAGTGACAGCTCTTAACCTTCCAAGCTCAGAGAGTGACAGCTCTTAACCTTCCAAGCTCAGAGAGTGACAGCTCTTAACCTTCCAAGCTCAGAGAGTGACAGCTCTTAACCTTCCGAGCTCAGAGAGTGACAGCTCTTAACCTTCCGAGCTCAGAGAGTGACAGCTCTTAACCTTCCAAGCTCAGAGAGTGACAGCTCTTAACCTTCCGAGCTCAGAGAGTGACAGCTCTTAACCTTCCAAGCTCTGTGAGTGACAGCTCTTAACCTTCCAAGCTCTGTGAGTGACAGCTCTTAACCTTCCAAGCTCTGTGAGTGACAGCTCTTAACCTTCCAAGCTCTGTGAGTGACAGTCCTTAACCTTCCGAGCTCAGAGAGTGACAGCTCTTAACCTTCCGAGCTCAGAGAGTGACAGCTCTTAACCTTCCGAGCTCAGAGAGTGACAGCTCTTAACCTTCCGAGCTCAGAGAGTGACAGCTCTTAACCTTCCGAGCTCTGTGAGTGACAGCTCTTAACCATCCGAGTGTGGGGCCACTAGTGAGTGACCAACCACGCAGGTGTGGACAATATAACACACATGAGAGAGGTTGTTACCGTGTCTCACAGGTGTTGGCAGAGATTGTTTACCACGGTGGTCTTAGTGACACGTAAGTGCTGTAGTTAGTGGTTAGTTAACTACCCGTAAGTGGTGTAGTTAGTGGTTAGTTAACTACACGTAAGTGGTGTAGTTAGTGGTTAGTTAACTACCCGTAAGTGGTGTAGTTAGTGGTTAGTTAACTACCCGTAAGTGGTGTAGTTAGTGGTTAGTTAACTACCCGTAAGTGGTGTAGTTAGTGGTTAGTTAACTACCCGTAAGTGGTGTAGTTAGTGGTTAGTTAACTACCCGTAAGTGGTGTAGTTAGTGGTTAGTTAACTACCCGTAAGTGGTGTAGTTAGTAGTTAGTTAACTACCCGTAAGTGGTGTAGTTAGTGGTTAGTTAACTACCCGTAAGTGGTGTAGTTAGTGGTTAGTTAACTACCCGTAAGTGGTGTAGTTAGTAGTTAGTTAACTACCCGTAAGTGGTGTAGTTAGTCTCTGTGACAAGTTTATATCATTATTATAGTGTTGTTACCCCATTGTGTTGTGTTGTGGTGTCAAGTGACACCTGCTTACTGTGTCGTAAGCAATAATTAGTGTGGTTAATTATTATAGTGTTAATTATCATTGCTTGTTAGCTGTCCGTGTGGGGCAGTGTGAGTTAATGTAACTAACTGATTATTAACTGTCTGAATGACAGTGATTAACGTAATTGTGGTAAATTGAGTGTCATTGATTGTTGACTGTTTGAGTCAGACAGTTAACGTAAATTGATTGTGTGTCAATTAATTCATTGTGATTTAATGTCTTGGTGACATTGTTAAAGTAATTACTTGTTGTTGTTGTTGTTCTGAGTGTGTTGGTGAGTGTTCTTTGTGTTAGTTCATGTGTTGTGTTGTTGTGTTGTGGTGCTGCCAGTGGCGACGAGTGCAGTAATGGCCAAGAGTGTTCACGAAGTGATCAGTTAGTTCACTTTTGTTCATGACCTGTCTGGTGGGTCGAGACTATTGTGCTGTGTAACACCTGTGAGAGTGGCGGGAAGGGAGTCCTGCTGCGGCCAGCGGGTGTTGTCACAGTTGTTGAGGTAACACTCTTCACTAACGTAACTAATGTGTGTCACTGTGTATTAGTAATTAACTTGTTGAATACATTTATCTTGTTACACACGTGCCTTTGGTGTTATTCTTACATCAGCAGTACTGATCCCCATATTTCATCACCTGCGACTTGACGTTGTCAGTAATTTCAGTTGCCTCAGGATCCAGAGCCTCAAACACTGAATATAACATTCGGCGTGAGTTAACCCATCCGCTACCTGCATTATTTGCTTGCAGGAAAGTTGCAGAGAGAACTAGCCAAGTGTGAGAGGTCGAGTATTGCTGGTGCATTAAAACACCATCCTGGCCTTCCGCTCCACCTGGGATACCTGCACCTGGCCTTCCGCTCCACCTGGGATACCTGCACCTGGCCTTCCGCTCCACCTGGGATACCTGCACCTGGCCTTCCGCTCCACCTGGGATACCTGCACCTTGCCTTCCGCTCCACCTGGGATACCTGCACCTGGCCTTCCGCTCCACCTGGGATACCTGCACCTGGCCTTCCGCTCCACCTGGGATACCTGCACCTGGCCTTCCGCTCCACCTGGGATACCTGCACCTGGCCTTCCGCTCCACCTGGGATACCTGCACCTGGCCTTCCGCTCCACCTGGGATACCTGCACCTGGCCTTCCGCTCCACCTGGGATACCTGCACCTTGGCGCCCTGCTCACGCCTCACCAGTGTATTCATTTGTTTGTTGAAGGTAAACATTCGAATTCACATCCCAATAACCAGTAAAATCTTACATTGTGGCGCCCAGCGCGGTGCTAGACTTGTGGGGACAAATTGGTCACTTAACATCTGGCGCCCAAAGTGGGGCTAGGGAGGGTATAGGGAAAAAGGGAACATTTCACAATATATATGACCATGTGACACGGGTGACCATGTGACACGGGTGACCATGTGACACGGGTAACCATGTGACACGGGTGACCATGTGACACGGGTGCCCATGTGACACGGGTGACCATGTGACACGGGTGCCCATGTGACACGGGTGCCCATGTGACACGGGTGACCATGTGACACGGGTGACCATGTGACACGGGTGCCCATGTGACACGGGTGACCATGTGACACGGGTGACCATGTGACACGGGTGACCATGTGACACGGGTGACCATGTGACACGGGTGCCCATGTGACACGGGTGACCATGTGACACGAGTGCTTTTGTGACACGGGTGACCATGTGACACGGGTGCCCATGTGACACGGGTGACCATGTGACACGGGTGCCCATGTGACACGGGTGCCCATGTGACACGGGTGACCATGTGACACGGGTGCCCATGTGACACGGGTGACCATGTGACACGGGTGCCCATGTGACACGAGTGCTTTTGTGACACGGGTGACCATGTGACACGGGTGACCATGTGACACGGGTGACCATGTGACACGGGTGCCCATGTGACACGGGTGACCATGTGACACGGGTGCCCATGTGACACGGGTGACCATGTGACACGGGTGACCATGTGACACGGGTGACCATGTGACACGGGTGACCATGTGACACGGGTGCCCATGTGACACGGGTGACCATGTGACACGGGTGCCCATGTGACACGGGTGACCATGTGACACGGGTGCCCATGTGACACGAGTGCTTTTGTGACACGGGTGACCATGTGACACGGGTGCCCATGTGACACGGGTGACCATGTGACACGGGTGCCCATGTGACACGAGTGCTTTTGTGACACGGGTGACCATGTGACACGGGTGCCCATGTGACACGGGTGACCATGTGACACGGGTGCCCATGTGACACGAGTGCTTTTGTGACACGGGTGACCATGTGACACGGGTGCCCATGTGACACGGGTGACCATGTGACACGGGTGCCCATGTGACACGAGTGTTTTTGTGACACGGGTGACCATGTGACACGGGTGCCCATGTGACACGGGTGACTATGTGACACGGGTGCCCATGTGACACGGGTGCCCATGTGACACGAGTGCTTTTGTGACACGGGTGACCATGTGACACGGGTGCCCATGTGACACGGGTGACCATGTGACACGGGTGCCCATGTGACACGGGTGCCCATGTGACACGGGTGCCCATGTGACACGGGTGACCATGTGACACGGGTGACCATGTGACACGGGTGCCCATGTGACACGGGTGCCCATGTGACACGGGTGCCCATGTGACACGGGTGACCATGTGACACGGGTGCCCATGTGACACGGGTGACCATGTGACACGGGTGACCATGTGACACGGGTGCCCATGTGACACGGGTGCACATGTGACACAGGTGCCCATGTGACACGGGTGCCCATGTGACACGGGTGCCCATGTGACACGGGTTCACATGTGACACGGGTGCACATGTGACACGAGTGCTTTTGTGACACGGGTGCCCATGTGACACGGGTGCCCATGTGACACGGGTGCCCATGTGACACGGCCCATGTGACACGGGTGCCCATGTGACACGAGTGCTTTTGTGACACGGGTGCCCATGTGACACGGGTGCCCATGTGACACGGGTGCACATGTGACACGGGTGCCCATGTGACACGGGTGCCCATGTGACACTGGTGCCCATGTGACACGGGTGCCCATGTGACACGGGTGCCCATGTGACACAGGTGCCCATGTGACACGGGTGCCCATGTGACACGGGTGCCCATGTGACACGGGTTCACATGTGACACGGGTGCACATGTGACACGGGTGCCCATGTGACACGGGTGCCCATGTGACACGGGTGCCCATGTGACACGGGTGCCCATGTGACACGGGTGCCCATGTGACACAGGTGCCCATGTGACACGGGTGCCCATGTGACACAGGTGCCCATGTGACACGGGTGCCCATGTGACACAGGTGCCCATGTGACACGGGTGCCCATGTGACACGGGTGCCCATTTGACACGGGTGCCCATGTGACACGGGTGCCCATGTGACACAGGTGCCCATGTGACACGGGTGCCCATGTGACACGGGTGCCCATGTGACACGGGTGCCCATGTGACACGGGTGCCCATGTGACACAGGTGCCCATGTGACACGGGTGCCCATGTGACACGGGTGCCCATGTGACACGGGTGCCCATGTGACACGGGTGCCCATGTGACACAGGTGCCCATGTGACACGGGTGCCCATGTGACACGAGTGCTTTTGTGACACAGGTGACCGTGAGACATGGGTGACTATGTGACCCGAGTGCCCATGTGACATGGGTAACCATGTGACACGGGTGCCCATGTGACACGGGTGCCCATGTGACACGGGTGCACATGTGACACGGGTGCCCATGTGACACGGGTGCCCATGTGACACAGGTGCCCATGTGACACAGGTGCCCATGTGACACGAGTGCTTTTGTGACACAGGTGACCGTGAGACATGGGTGACTATGTGACCCGAGTGCCCATGTGACATGGGTAACCATGTGACACGGGTGCCCATGTGACATGGCTGCCCATGTGACATGGCTGCCCATGTGACACGGGTGCACATGTGACACGGGTAGCTACATGACACAGAAGGGTGTACGTAAAGAAACTCACCATTGCAGACTTGGTGTTCATATTTAGCGAGGGTGAAGTGTGGGAGAGAGAAGATCTCCTGGTCCAGCTTGCTGCTGGCGTGGGCCCAGTTCTCGCACCACTCAAACCTCACCACCTCTGTCTTGTACGACACTGAGAGAGAGAGAGAGAGAGAGAGAGAGAGAGAGAGAGAGAGAGAGAGAGAGAGAGAGAGAGAGAGAGAGAGAGACAGACAGACAGACAGACAGTCAGAGAAGACAGTAGGAGAGAGAGAATTAAATATGGGAAGTGGGTGAAAGAGAATAAAGGTAAGATTAAAAACGTAGAAAAGATAGAAAGATAAGCGTGGGAGAAAAAGAAGAAGAGTTATCAACATGTCTCTCAAAATGTGAAGCAATTCTCTACTACATCCATCACGTTTTTCCACACATGAACTAACCTTTATATTGACTTATTATTTAATATATATAAAATTACTTGGAACTCTTTAGACATTAACACTGGTGTAGTGGTTACAGTACTCTGTATGCCAGGGGGTGATGCCAGGCACCGGGGGTCGAATCCCTGTCGTGTCAAAAAAAAAATAGTTCCTAGTGATTAATGGCTTTCTTGTTTATGTATCCGGTGTGTGTCTCTCTCTCTCTCACATACACACACACACACACACACAGGGGCCTCCTAGCCTGGTGGATAGCGCGCAGGACTCGTAATTCTGTGGCGCGGGTTCGATTCCCGCACGAGGCAGAAACAAATGGGTAAAGTTTCTTTCACCCTGAATGCCCCTGTTACCTAGCAGTAAATAGGCACCTGGGAGTTAGTCAGCTGTCACGGGCTGCTTCCTGGTGTGTGTGTGTGTGTGGTGCGGAAAAAAAAGTAGTTAGTAAACAGTTGATTGACAGTTGAGAGGCGGGCCGAAAGAGCAAAGCTCAACCCCCGCAAACACAACTAGGTGAATACACACACACACACACACACACACACACACACACACACACACACACACACACACACACACACACACACACAATACATATACAGTAAATCTCTGGTTGACATTTTTGGTTAATATGAGGTGAACCTGAGGCTTTACTTGTAGTTCTTTTCCTCCTGCCTGAGACTACAAACAATATATATAGGTCAACAACATGGGCTACACTAGTCAACAACAACAACAACATGGGCTACACTAGTCAACAACAACAACAACATGGGCTACACCAGTCAACAACAACAACATGGGCTACACTAGTCAACAACAACAACATGGGCTACACTAGTCAACAACAACAACAACAACATGGGCTACACTAGTCAACAACAACAACAACAACATGGGCTACACTAGTCAACAACAACAACAACATGGGCTACACTAGTCAACAACAACAACATGGGCTACACTAGTCAACAACAACAACATGGGCTACACTAGTCAACAACAACAACATGGGCTACACTAGTCAACAACAACAACAACAACATGGGCTACACTAGTCAACAACAACAACAACAACATGGGCTACACCAGTCAACAACAACAACATGGGCTACACTAGTCAACAACAACAACAACATGGGCTACACCAGTCAACAACAACAACATGGGCTACACTAGTCAACAACAACAACATGGGCTACACCAGTCAACAACAACAACATGGGCTACACCAGTCAACAACAACAACAACATGGGCTACACCAGTCAACAACAACAACATGGGCTACACTAGTCAACAACAAAAACATGGGCTACACCAGTCAACAACAACAACATGGGCTACACTAGTCAACAACAACAACAACAACATGGGCTACACCAGTCAACAACAACAACATGGGCTACACTAGTCAACAACAACAACAACAACATGGGCTACACTAGTCAACAACAACAACAACAACATGGGCTACACTAGTCAACAACAACAACAACAACATGGGCTACACTAGTCAACAACAACAACATGGGCTACACTAGTCAACAACAACAACAACAACATGGGCTACACCAGTCAACAACAACAACATGGGCTACACTAGTCAACAACAACAACAACATGGGCTCCACTAGTCAACAACAGCAACAACATGGGCTACACTAGTCAACAACAACAACATGGGCTACACTAGTCAACAACAACAACAACATGGGCTACACCAGTCAACAACAACAACAACAACATGGGCTACACCAGTCAACAACAACAACAACAACATGGGCTACACTAGTCAACAACAACAACAACAACATGGGCTACACCAGTCAACAACAACAACATGGGCTACACCAGTCAACAACAACAACATGGGCTACACCAGTCAACAACAACAACAACAACATGGGCTACACCAGTCAACAACAACAACATGGGCTACACCAGTCAACAACAACAACATGGGCTACACCAGTCAACAACAACAACATGGGCTACACTAGTCAACAACAACAACAACAACATGGGCTACACCAGTCAACAACAACAACAACAACATGGGCTACACCAGTCAACAACAACAACATGGGCTACACTAGTCAACAACAACAACATGGGCTACACCAGTCAACAACAACAACAACAACATGGGCTACACCAGTCAACAACAACAACATGGGCTACACCAGTCAACAACAACAACATGGGCTACACTAGTCAACAACAACAACATGGGCTACACCAGTCAACAACAACAACAACAACATGGGCTACACTAGTCAACAACAACAACAACAACATGGGCTACACCAGTCAACAACAACAACATTGGCTACACCAGTCAACAACAACAACATGGGCTACACCAGTCAACAACAACAACATGGGCTACACCAGTCAACAACAACAACATGGGCTACACTAGTCAACAACAACAACATGGGCTACACCAGTCAACAACAACAACAACATGGGCTACACCAGTCAACAACAACAACAAAAACATGGGCTACACTAGTCAACAACAACAACAACAACATGGGCTACACTAGTCAACAACAACAACAACAACAACATGAGCTACACCAGTCAACAACAACAACATGGGCTACACTAGTCAACAACAACAACAACAACATGGGCTACACTAGTCAACAACAACAACATGGGCTACACCAGTCAACAACAACAACATGGGCTACACTAGTCAACAACAACAACATGGGCTACACCAGTCAACAACAACAACATGGGCTACACTAGTCAACAACAACAACAACAACATGGGCTACACTAGTCAACAACAACAACATGGGCTACACTAGTCAACAACAACAACAACAACAACATGAGCTACACCAGTCAACAACAACAACATGGGCTACACTAGTCAACAACAACAACAACAACATGGGCTACACTAGTCAACAACAACAACATGGGCTACACTAGTCAACAACAACAACATGGGCTACACTAGTCAACAACAACAACATGGGCTACACCAGTCAACAACAACAACAACAACATGGGCTACACTAGTCAACAACAACAACATGGGCTACACTAGTCAACAACAACAACATGGGCTACACCAGTCAACAACAACAACATGGGCTACACTAGTCAACAACAACAACATGGGCTACACCAGTCAACAACAACAACATGGGCTACACTAGTCAACAACAACAACATGGGCTACACCAGTCAACAACAACAACATGGGCTACACCAGTCAACAACAACAACATGGGCTACACTAGTCAACAACAACAACATGGGCTACACCAGTCAACAACAACAACATGGGCTACACCAGTCAACAACAACAACATGGGCTACACCAGTCAACAACAACAACATGGGCTACACTAGTCAACAACAACAACATGGGCTACACCAGTCAACAACAACAACATGGGCTACACTAGTCAACAACAACAACATGGGCTACACCAGTCAACAACAACAACATGGGCTACACTAGTCAACAACAACAACATGGGCTACACCAGTCAACAACAACAACAACAACATGGGCTACACCAGTCAACAACAACAACATGGGCTACACCAGTCAACAACAACAACATGGGCTACACCAGTCAACAACAACAACAACAACATGGGCTACACTAGTCAACAACAACAACAACAACAACATGGGCTATACCAGTCAACAACAACAACATGGGCTACACTAGTCAACAACAACAACATGGGCTACACCAGTCAACAACAACAACAACAACATGGGCTACACCAGTCAACAACAACAACATGGGCTACACCAGTCAACAACAACAACATGGGCTACACTAGTCAACAACAACAACATGGGCTACACTAGTCAACAACAACAACATGGGCTACACCAGTCAACAACAACAACAACAACATGGGCTACACTAGTCAACAACAACAACAACAACATGGGCTACACTAGTCAACAACAACAACAACAACATGGGCTACACTAGTCAACAACAACAACAACAACAACATGAGCTACACCAGTCAACAACAACAACATGGGCTACACCAGTCAACAACAACAACAACAACATGGGCTACACCAGTCAACAACAACAACATGGGCAACACCAGTCAACAACAACAACATGGGCTACACTAGTCAACAACAACAACATGGGCTACACCAGTCAACAACAACAACAAGATGGGCTACACCAGTCAACAACAACAACAACATGGGCTACACCAGTCAACAACAACAACAACAACATGGGCTACACTAGTCAACAACAACAACAACAACATGGGCTACACTAGTCAACAACAACAACAACATGAGCTACACCAGTCAACAACAACAACATGGGCTACACTAGTCAACAACAACAACATGGGCTACACTAGTCAACAACAACAACATGGGCTACACCAGTCAACAACAACAACATGGGCTACACTAGTCAACAACAACAACATGGGCTACACCAGTCAACAACAACAACATGGGCTACACCAGTCAACAACAACAACAACATGGGCTACACTAGTCAACAACAACAACAACAACATGGGCTACACCAGTCAACAACAACAACATGGGCTACACCAGTCAACAACAACAACATGGGCTACACCAGTCAACAACAACAACATGGGCTACACTAGTCAACAACAACAACATGGGCTACACCAGTCAACAACAACAACAACAACATGGGCTACACTAGTCAACAACATGGGCTACACTAGTCAACAACAACAACATGGGCTACACTAGTCAACAACAACAACAACAACATGGGCTACACTAGTCAACAACAACAACATGGGCTACACTAGTCAACAACAACAACATGGGCTACACCAGTCAACAACAACAACATGGGCTACACCAGTCAACAACAACAAAAACAACATGGGCTACACTAGTCAACAACAACAACAACAACATGGGCTACACCAGTCAACAACAACAACAACAACATGGGCTACACTAGTCAACAACAACAACATGGGCTACACTAGTCAACAACAACAACAACAACATGGGCTACACTAGTCAACAACAACAACAACAACAACATGGGCTACACCAGTCAACAACAACAACATGGGCTACACTAGTCAACAACAACAACATGGGCTACACCAGTCAACAACAACAACATGGGCTACACTAGTCAACAACAACAACAACAACAACATGGGCTACACTAGTCAACAACAACAACATGGGCTACACTAGTCAACAACAACAACAACAACAACATGAGCTACACCAGTCAACAACAACAACATGGGCTACACTAGTCAACAACAACAACAACAACATGGGCTACACTAGTCAACAACAACAACATGGGCTACACCAGTCAACAACAACAACATGGGCTACACTAGTCAACAACAACAACATGAGCTACACTAGTCAACAACAACAACATGGGCTACACCAGTCAACAACAACAACAACAACATGGGCTACACTAGTCAACAACAACAACATGGGCTACACTAGTCAACAACAACAACATGGGCTACACCAGTCAACAACAACAACATGGGCTACACTAGTCAACAACAACAACATGGGCTACACCAGTCAACAACAACAACATGGGCTACACTAGTCAACAACAACAACATGGGCTACACCAGTCAACAACAACAACATGGGCTACACCAGTCAACAACAACAACAACAACATGGGCTACACTAGTCAACAACAACAACATGGGCTACACCAGTCAACAACAACAACATGGGCTACACCAGTCAACAGCAACAACATGGGCTACACCAGTCAACAACAACAACATGGGCTACACTAGTCAACAACAACAACATGGGCTACACCAATCAACAACAACAACATGGGCTACACTAGTCAACAACAACAACATGGGCTACACCAGTCAACAACAACAACAACAACATGGGCTACACCAGTCAACAACAACAACATGGGCTACACCAGTCAACAACAACAACATGGGCTACACCAGTCAACAACAACAACATGGGCTACACCAGTCAACAACAACAACAACAACATGGGCTACACTAGTCAACAACAACAACAACAACAACATGGGCTATACCAGTCAACAACAACAACATGGGCTACACTAGTCAACAACAACAACATGGGCTACACCAGTCAACAACAACAACAACAACATGGGCTACACCAGTCAACAACAACAACATGGGCTACACCAGTCAACAACAACAACATGGGCTACACTAGTCAACAACAACAACATGGGCTACACTAGTCAACAACAACAACATGGGCTACACCAGTCAACAACAACAACAACAACATGGGCTACACTAGTCAACAACAACAACAACAACATGGGCTACACTAGTCAACAACAACAACAACAACATGGGCTACACTAGTCAACAACAACAACAACAACAACATGAGCTACACCAGTCAACAACAACAACATGGGCTACACCAGTTAACAACAACAACAACAACATGGGCTACACCAGTCAACAACAACAACATGGGCAACACCAGTCAACAACAACAACATGGGCTACACTAGTCAACAACAACAACATGGGCTACACCAGTCAACAACAACAACAACATGGGCTACACCAGTCAACAACAACAACAACATGGGCTACACCAGTCAACAACAACAACAACAACATGGGCTACACTAGTCAACAACAACAACAACAACATGGGCTACACTAGTCAACAACAACATGAGCTACACCAGTCAACAACAACAACATGGGCTACACTAGTCAACAACAACAACAACAACATGGGCTACACTAGTCAACAACAACAACATGGGCTACACCAGTCAACAACAACAACATGGGCTACACTAGTCAACAACAACAACATGGGCTACACCAGTCAACAACAACAACATGGGCTACACCAGTCAACAACAACAACAACATGGGCTACACTAGTCAACAACAACAACAACAACATGGGCTACACCAGTCAACAACAACAACATGGGCTACACCAGTCAACAACAACAACATGGGCTACACCAGTCAACAACAACAACATGGGCTACACTAGTCAACAACAACAACATGGGCTACACCAGTCAACAACAACAACAACATGGGCTACACTAGTCAACAACATGGGCTACACTAGTCAACAACAACAACATGGGCTACACTAGTCAACAACAACAACAACAACATGGGCTACACTAGTCAACAACAACAACATGGGCTACACTAGTCAACAACAACAACATGGGCTACACCAGTCAACAACAACAACATGGGCTACACCAGTCAACAACAACAAAAACAACATGGGCTACACTAGTCAACAACAACAACAACAACATGGGCTACACCAGTCAACAACAACAACAACAACATGGGCTACACTAGTCAACAACAACAACATGGGCTACACTAGTCAACAACAACAACAACAACATGGGCTACACTAGTCAACAACAACAACAACAACAACATGGGCTACACCAGTCAACAACAACAACATGGGCTACACTAGTCAACAACAACAACATGGGCTACACCAGTCAACAACAACAACATGGGCTACACTAGTCAACAACAACAACAACAACAACATGGGCTACACTAGTCAACAACAACAACATGGGCTACACTAGTCAACAACAACAACAACAACAACATGAGCTACACCAGTCAACAACAACAACATGGGCTACACTAGTCAACAACAACAACAACAACATGGGCTACACTAGTCAACAACAACAACATGGGCTACACCAGTCAACAACAACAACATGGGCTACACTAGTCAACAACAACAACATGGGCTACACTAGTCAACAACAACAACATGGGCTACACCAGTCAACAACAACAACAACAACATGGGCTACACTAGTCAACAACAACAACATGGGCTACACTAGTCAACAACAACAACATGGGCTACACCAGTCAACAACAACAACATGGGCTACACTAGTCAACAACAACAACATGGGCTACACCAGTCAACAACAACAACATGGGCTACACTAGTCAACAACAACAACATGGGCTACACCAGTCAACAACAACAACATGGGCTACACCAGTCAACAACAACAACATGGGCTACACCAGTCAACAACAACAACATGGGCTACACTAGTCAACAACAACAACATGGGCTACACCATTCAACAACAACAACATGGGCTACACTAGTCAACAACAACAACATGGGCTACACCAGTCAACAACAACAACAACAACATGGGCTACACCAGTCAACAACAACAACATGGGCTACACCAGTCAACAACAACAACATGGGCTACACCAGTCAACAACAACAACATGGGCTACACCAGTCAACAACAACAACATGGGCTACACCAGTCAACAACAACAACAACAACATGGGCTACACTAGTCAACAACAACAACAACAACAACATGGGCTATACCAGTCAACAACAACAACATGGGCTACACTAGTCAACAACAACAACATGGGCTACACCAGTCAACAACAACAACATGGGCTACACTAGTCAACAACAACAACATGGGCTACACTAGTCAACAACAACAACATGGGCTACACCAGTCAACAACAACAACAACAACATGGGCTACACTAGTCAACAACAACAACAACAACATGGGCTACACTAGTCAACAACAACAACAACAACATGGGCTACACTAGTCAACAACAACAACAACAACAACATGAGCTACACCAGTCAACAACAACAACATGGGCTACACCAGTCAACAACAACAACAACAACATGGGCTACACCAGTCAACAACAACAACATGGGCAACACCAGTCAACAACAACAACATGGGCTACACTAGTCAACAACAACAACATGGGCTACACCAGTCAACAACAACAACAACATGGGCTACACCAGTCAACAACAACAACAACATGGGCTACACCAGTCAACAACAACAACAACAACATGGGCTACACTAGTCAACAACAACAACAACAACATGGGCTACACTAGTCAACAACAACATGAGCTACACCAGTCAACAACAACAACATGGGCTACACTAGTCAACAACAACAACAACAACATGGGCTACACTAGTCAACAACAACAACATGGGCTACACCAGTCAACAACAACAACATGGGCTACACTAGTCAACAACAACAACATGGGCTACACCAGTCAACAACAACAACATGGGCTACACCAGTCAACAACAACAACAACATGGGCTACACTAGTCAACAACAACAACAACAACATGGGCTACACCAGTCAACAACAACAACATGGGCTACACCAGTCAACAACAACAACATGGGCTACACCAGTCAACAACAACAACATGGGCTACACTAGTCAACAACAACAACATGGGCTACACCAGTCAACAACAACAACAACAACATGGGCTACACTAGTCAACAACATGGGCTACACTAGTCAACAACAACAACATGGGCTACACTAGTCAACAACAACAACAACAACATGGGCTACACTAGTCAACAACAACAACATGGGCTACACTAGTCAACAACAACAACATGGGCTACACCAGTCAACAACAACAACATGGGCTACACCAGTCAACAACAACAAAAACAACATGGGCTACACTAGTCAACAACAACAACAACAACATGGGCTACACCAGTCAACAACAACAACAACAACATGGGCTACACTAGTCAACAACAACAACATGGGCTACACTAGTCAACAACAACAACAACAACATGGGCTACACTAGTCAACAACAACAACAACAACATGGGCTACACCAGTCAACAACAACAACAACAACAACATGGGCTACACTAGTCAACAACAACAACAACAACATGGGCTACACCAGTCAACAACAACAACAACAACATGGGCTACACTAGTCAACAACAACAACAACAACAACAACAACAACAACAACATGGGCTACACTAGTCAACAACAACAACAACAACATGGGCTACACCAGTCAACAACAACAACAACAACATGGGCTACACTAGTCAACAACAACAACAACAACATGGGCTACACTAGTCAACAACAACAACAACAACATGGGCTACACCAGTCAACAACAACAACATGGGCTACACTAGTCAACAACAACAACAACAACATGGGCTACACTAGTCAACAACAACAACAACAACAACATGGGCTACACTAGTCAACAACAACAACAACAACAACAACAACAACATGGGCTACACTAGTCAACAACAACAACAACAACAACAACAACAACAACATGGGCTACACTAGTCAACAACAACAACATGGGCTACACTAGTCAACAACAACAACAACAACATGGGCTACACTAGTCAACAACAACAACAACAACAACAACAACAACAACAACAACATGGGCTACACCAGTCAACAACAACAACAACATGGGCTACACTAGTCAACAACAACAACAACAACAACATGGGCTACACTAGTCAACAACAACAACATGAGCTACACCAGTCAACAACAACAACAACAACATGAGCTACACCAGTCAACAACAACAACAACAACAACAACATGAGCTACACCAGTCAACAACAACAACAACAACATGAGCTACACCAGTCAACAACAACAACAACAACATGGGCTACACTAGTCAACAACAACAACAACAACAACAACATGAGCTACACCAGTCAACAACAACAACAACAACATGAGCTACACTAGTCAACAACAACAACAACATGAGCTACACCAGTCAAGAACAACAACAACAACATGAGCTACACCAGTCAACAACAACAACAACAACAACAACAACAACAACAACAACAACAACAACAACAACAACAACAACAACAACAACATGAGCTACACCAGTCAACAACAACAACAACAACATGGGCTACACTAGTCAACAACAACAACAACAACAACAACAACATGGGCTACACTAGTCAACAACAACAACAACAACAACAACAACAACAACAACATGGGCTACACTAGTCAACAACAACAACAACAACAACATGGGCTACACTAGTCAACAACAACAACAACATGAGCTACACCAGTCAACAACAACAACATTTGGCTACACTAGTCAACAACAACAACAACATGGGCTACACCAGTCAACAACAACAACAACATGGGCTACACTAGTCAACAACAACAACAACATCATGGGCTACACCAGTCAACAACAACAACAACATGGGCTACACTAGTCAACAACAACAACAACAACAACATGGGCTACACCAGTCAACAACAACAACATGGGCTACACTAGTCAACAACAACAACAACAACATGGGCTACACCAGTCAACAACAACAACAACATGGGCTACACTAGTCAACAACAACTACAACATGGGCTACATCAGTCAACAACAACAACAACAACATGGGCTACACTAGTCAACAACAACAACATGGGCTACACCAGTCAACAACAACAACAACATGGGCTACACTAGTCAACAACAACAACAACAACAACATGGGCTACACCAGTCAACAACAACAACAACAACAACATGGACTACACTAGTCAACAACAACAACAACATGGGCTACACTAGTCAACAACAACAACAACAACAACAACAACAACATGGGCTACACTAGTCAACAACAACAACAACAACAACATGGGCTACACTAGTCAACAACAACAACAACAACAACATGGACTACACTAGTCAACAACAACAACATGAGCTACACCAGTCAACAACATAGACAACAACAACAGCAACAACATGGGCTACACCAGTCAACAACAACAACATGGGCTACACTAGTCAACAACATAGACAACAACAACAGCAACAACATGGGCTACACTAGTCAACAACAACAACATGAGCTACACCAGTCAACAACATAGACAACAACAACAACAACAACATGGGCTACACTAGTCAACAACAACAACATGAGCTACACTAGTCAACAACATAGACAACAACAACATGGGCTACACTAGTCAACAACAACAACAACATGGGCTACACTAGTCAACAACAACAACAACATGGGCTACACTAGTCAACAACATAGACAACAACAACAGGAACAACAACGATGACAATTCAACAATACACATAATAACATCACAAAATCATAAAAGCATACTCATGCAAGGAAAAATCTTCAGTGAAAACGAAAAATCCTTCAACAGTACACTTATAAACAACAAATAATTGAAGGTGGAGAAAGACAGAGCGCACGAGGCTACACGAGGCTACACGAGGCTACACGAGGCTGCACGAGGCTACACGAGGCTACACGAGGCTACACGAGGCTGCACGAGGCTACACGAGGCTACACGAGGCTACACGAGGCTACACGAGGCTGCACGAGGCTACACGAGGCTACACGAGGCTACACGAGGCTGCACGAGGCTACACGAGGCTACACGAAGCTGCACGAGGCTACACGAGGCTACACGAGGCTGCACGAGGCTACACGAGGCTACACAAGGCTGCACGAGGCTACACGAGGCTACACGAGGCTGCACGAGGCTACACGAGGCTACACGAGGCTGCACGAGGCTACACGAGGCTGCACGAGGCTACACGAGGCTACACGAGGCTACACGAGGCTAGAGGAACCCAACTCACAACTCTGAATGAGCATCTCACACTTCTGCTCATCGTGAGGGTAGTGGTGGAAGTCGAAGTGGCACATGAGGGTAATGCTCATCCTGGCGTCCCGGGAGTGTGAGGTGTGAGTGAGAGAGACAAGGTTATAGCATTCTCTGACCACCACCGGCTAATGTGACGTTATGAATATATATTCAGAAAAGGTGTGTTTCTGCAAGAGGACTGCAAGGTCAGGTATATTGTGCTGGACACCGCAGGTGCTTTGGAGCACTTCTGACACGACAGACTATTGGCTAAGTGTCAGTCTTAACCAAGAGATCGTAACCCTCAGGTAAATCCAGCTACAGCACTTTATATTGTAGGTTCCGTTCTACTTCCACCCAGACTTTACTAAGGGACTCTAAGCGTATAATGGTACATAGTGTGAAGGCCACCCACTTGGTGTCATTGTGCTACAGAGTAGTGTGGTATGTGTTGTGGTATGAACTACTTCCAACTATCTCCTATTCTTTATTGAAGATCAGCATTGTTCCAAATGGATAACAAAAACTGGAACTCAACTCAGAATGTATCAGGTTCATGATTTGTACCAAGAGAAACAACAACGGCACTTTCCTGCACCGTGGGAGGTTACACCCTTTCCAGTTTTAATCCCTCCCTTTCCACCCAAGAAGCAACTTAGAGATCAGCCCAAGCTTCGTCTTGAGGCAAAGCTCAACGCCTTAAGCCATATTGATGCTCTGTCCACATATAGAGCATATATGTGGACAGAGATAATATATATATATATATATATATATATATATATATATATATATATATATATATATATATATATATATATATATATATATATATATATATATATATATTATTAAATATGACCGAAAAAGTAAGATTAATAATTCTAACACGAATTTTCTCAATCTTTCGTACATTACGCTTCACTGTTGGAGGTAAATCAAAAATCACTTCTCCAAAATTCATTTTTATTTCTAGTCTGACGCGACACGGGCGCGTTTCGTAAAACTTATTACATTTTCAAAGACTTCACAAATACACAACTGATTAGAACGTATCTCTGATTTTATATCTACATTTGAGTGAGGTGGGAAGGGTGATGTGGCATTAACACAAGACAGAACAGGAGGGGATATTAATAGGGTATTAAAAGTATCAACACAAGACAGAACAGAAACAATGGGTATTGAATAGAAGTGTTTGTAGAAAGCCTATTGGTCCATATTTCTTGATGCTTCTATATTGGAGCGGAGTCTTGAGGTGGGTAGAATATAGTTGTGCAATAATTGGCTGTTGATTGCTGGTGTTGACTTCTTGATGTGTAGTGCCTCGCAAACGTCAAGCCGCCTGCTATCGCTGTATCTATCGATGATTTCTGTGTTGTTTACTAGGATTTCTCTGGCGATGGTTTGGTTATGGGAAGAGATTATATGTTCCTTAATGGAGCCCTGTTGCTTATGCATCGTTAAACGCCTAGAAAGAGATGTTGTTGTCTTGCCTATATACTGGGTTTTTTGGAGCTTACAGTCCCCAAGTGGGCATTTGAAGGCATAGACGACATTAGTCTCTTTTAAAGCGTTCTGTTTTGTGTCTGGAGAGTTTCTCATGAGTAGGCTGGCCGTTTTTCTGGTTTTATAGTAAATAAATACTATATAAACTATATAAACTATTATATACTATTATATTGGGGAATATAAACCTGGATATGCGTATGGAAATGTCAAGACGCACAAGCCTGGAAACCCACTTCGGCCAATCATTAGCCAGATACCCACACCCACGTACAGACTGGCAAAGCGACTCAACGGCCTGCTGACTCCTTATGTTCCTTGCGCCTTCAGCCTGAAGTCTCCAAAGGAATTTGTGGACTTACTGCGGGGCACACGGGCCACAGGGATAAGAGCCTCGTTGGACGTAGAATCGCTGTTTACCAACGTACCTGTGGACGAGACAATCGGAATGATAGCCGACAGAGTGTATCGTGATCCAGCCTGTACTCCTCTTGACATGCCAGAAAGTATTCTGAGGAAACTACTCCAAGCTTGTACTAAAGAGGCACCCTTCTTGAGCCCGGATGGGCACATGTATAAGCAAGTAGATGGGGTCGCCATGGGTTCTCCCCTAGGTGTCCTGTTTGCAAACTTCTACATGGGTACCATCGAGCAAAAAGTCTTAGTCGACATGAACTTGAAACCGGCCATATACTGCAGGTATGTTGACGACATTTTTACACAGGTACCTGATGTCAGACATCTGCAGAAGCTGAAGGAGGCATTTGAGCAGAGTTCCGTGATATTTACTATAAAACCAGAAAAACGGCCAGCCTACTCATGAGAAACTCTCCAGACACAAAACAGAACGCTTTGAAAGAGACTAATGTCGTCTATGCCTTCAAATGCCCACTTGGGGACTGTAAGCTCCAAAAAACCCAGTATATAGGCAAGACAACAACATCTCTTTCTAGGCGTTTAACGATGCATAAGCAACAGGGCTCCATTAAGGAACATATAATCTCTTCCCATAACCAAACCATCGCCAGAGAAATCCTAGTAAACAACACAGAAATCATCGATAGATACAGCGATAGCAGGCGGCTTGACGTTTGCGAGGCACTACACATCAAGAAGTCAACACCAGCAATCAACAGCCAATTATTGCACAACTATATTCTACCCACCTCAAGACTCCGCTCCAATATAGAAGCATCAAGAAATATGGACCAATAGGCTTTCTACAAACACTTCTATTCAATACCCATTGTTTCTGTTCTGTCTTGTGTTGATACTTTTAATACCCTATTAATATCCCCTCCTGTTCTGTCTTGTGTTAATGCCACATCACCCTTCCCACCTCACTCAAATGTAGATATAAAATCAGAGATACGTTCTAATCAGTTGTGTATTTGTGAAGTCTTTGAAAATGTAATAAGTTTTACGAAACGCGCCCGTGTCGCGTCAGACTAGAAATAAAAATGAATTTTGGAGAAGTGATTTTTGATTTACCTCCAACAGTGAAGCGTAATGTACGAAAGATTGAGAAAATTCGTGTTAGAATTATTAATCTTACTTTTTCGGTCATATTTAATAATATATGTCTACAGGAAAGACTGCTACCAAAATATACTAATATGTATATATATATATATATATATATATATATATATATATGCGAACAAGCCTGAATGGTCCCCAGGACAATATGCAACTGAAAACTCACACCCCAGAAGTGACTCGAACCCATACTCCCAGAAGCAACGCAACTGGTATGTACAAGACGCCTTAATCCACTTGACCATCACGACCGGACATAATGAGGTGATAGCCGAGGCTATTTGAACCACCCCACCGCCGGCACTCGGATAGTAATCTTGGGCATAGCATTTTACCAAATCACCTCATTCTTTGGGGCACACGTGAGGAACACAAATGCGCATTTGTGTTCCTCACGTGTGCCCCAAAGAATGAGGTGATTTGGTAAAATGCTATGCCCAAGATTACTATCCGAGTGCCGGCGGTGGGGTGGTTCAAATAGCCTCGGCTATCACCTCATTATGTCCGGTCGTGATGGTCAAGTGGATTAAGGCGTCTTGTACATACCAGTTGCGTTGCTTCTGGGAGTATGGGTTCGAGTCACTTCTGGGGTGTGAGTTTTCAGTTATATATATATATATATATATATATATATATATATATATATATATATATATATATATATATATATATATATATATATATATATATATATATTTATATATATTTTGGTAGCAGTCTTTCTTGTAGACATATATTATTAAATATGACCGAAAAAGTAAGATTAATAATTCTAACAAGAATTTTCTCTGTTTTTTATATTTCTTTTCACTGTTGATGGTAACAAAAATCAATTCTCCAAAATTCATTTTTATTTCAAGTCTGACGCGACACTTGAACGAGTTTCGTAAAACTTATTACATTTTCAAAGACTTTAGTTTACACACACACACAATTATAACTGAACAGAGTTCAAACAGCTTCGATTTTATACCTGCATTTGGGTAAGGTGATATGTTACAACAGTTTTCGATGAGGTGAAAACAAACTTTCAACACAAGACAGAACACGAAACAGTGGGTATAACATTTTGTAAGTTAAAGGGAAGAATGGAAGTAACTGCAAAGGGCCTATTGGCCCATATTTCTCGATGCTTCTATATTGGTGCGGAGTCTTGAAGTGGGTAGAATATAGTTGTGCATTAATTGGCTGTTGATTGCTGGTGTCGACTTCTTAATGTGTAGTGCCTCGCAGATATCAAGCCGCCTGCTATCGCTGTATCTATTAATGATTTCCGTGTTTTTTGTTAAGACTTCTCTGGTGATGGTCTGGTTGTGGGAAGAGATTATATGTTCCTTAATGGAGCCCTGTTGCTTATGCATCGTTAATCGCCTGGAAAGAGATGTTGTTGTCTTGCCTATATACTGAATTCTTTGAGGCTTACAGTCCCCAAGTGGGCATTTGAAGGCATAGACGACATTGGTCTCTTTTAAAGCGTTCTGCTTTGTCTCTGGAGAGTTTCTAATGAGTAGGTTGGCCGTTTTCTTGGTTTTATAGTAGATCGTCAATTGTATCTTCTGATTTTTGTCTGTAGGGATAACGTTTCTATTAACAATATCTTTCAGGACCCTTTCCTCCGTTTTATGAGCTGTGGAAAAGAAGTTCCTGTAAAATAGTCTAATAGGGGGTATAGGTGTTGTGTTAGTTGTCTCTTCAGAGGTTGCATGGCGTTTCACCTTCCTTCTTATGATGTCTTCAACGAAACCATTGGAGAAGCCGTTGTTGACTAGGACCTGCCTTACCCTACAGAGTTCTTCATCGATTTGCTTCTATCCTGAGCTGTGGCTGAGAGGACGGTCGACATAAGCGTTAACAACACTCCTCTTGTACCTGTCTGGGCAGTCACTGTTGGCACTGAGGCACATTCCTATGTTTGTTTCCTTAGTGTAGACTGCAGTGTGGAAACCTCCGCTCCTTTCCATGACTGTTACATCTAGAAAGGGCAGCTTCCCATCCTTCTCCATCTCGTAAGTGAAACGCAACACAGAATTCCGCTCAAATGCCTCCTTCAGCTCCTGCAGATGACTGACATCAGGTACCTGTGTAAAAATGTCGTCAACATACCTGCAGTATATGGCCGGTTTCAAGTTCATGTCGACTAAGACCTTTTGTTCGATGGTACCCATGTAGAAGTTTGCAAACAGGACACCTAGGGGAGAACCCATGGCGACCCCATCTACTTGTTTATACATGTGCCCATCCGGGCTCAAGAAGGGTGCCTCTTTAGTACAAGCTTGGAGTAGTTTCCTTAGAATGTTTTCTGGTATGTCAAGAGGAGTACAGGCCGGATCATGATACACTCTGTACGCTATCATCCCGATTGTTTCATCCATCCCGCTATCATCCCGATTGTTGGATGAAACAATCGGGATGATAACGGACAGAGTGTATCGTGATCCAGCCTGTACTCCTCTTGACATACCAGAAAACATTCTAAGGAAACTACTCCAAGCTTGTACTAAAGAGGCACCCTTCTTGAGCCCTGATGGGCACATGTATAAACAAGTAGATGGGGTCGCCATGGGTTCTCCCCTAGGTGTCCTGTTTGCAAACTTCTACATGGGTACCATCGAACAAAAGGTCTTAGTCGACATGAACTTGAAACCGGCCATATACTGCAGGTATGTTGACGACATTTTTACACAGGTACCTGATGTCAGTCATCTGCAGGAGCTGAATGAGGCATTTGAGCGGAATTCTGTGTTGTGTTTCACTTACGAGATGGAGAAGGATGGGAAGCTGCCCTTTCTAGATGTAACAGTCATGGAAAAGAGCGGAGGTTTCCACACTGCAGTCTACACTAAGGAAACAAACATAGGAATGTGCCTCAATGACAACAGTGACTGCCCAGACAGGCAAAAGAGGAGTGTCGTTAACGCTTATGTCGACCGTGCCCTCAGCCACAGCTCAGGATGGAAGCAAGTCGATGAAGAACTCTGTAGGGTAAGGCAGGTCCTAGTCAACAACGGCTTCTCCAATGGTTTCGTTGAAGACATCATAAGAAGGAAGGTGAAACGCCATGCAACCTTTGAAGAGACAACTAACACAACACCTGTACCCCCTATTAGACTATTTTACAGGAACTTCTTTTCCACAGCTCATAAAATGGAGGAAAGGGTTCTGAAAGATATTGTTAATAGAAACGTTATCCCTACAGACAAAAATCAGAAGATACAATTGACGATCTACTATAAAACCAAGAAAACGGCCAACCTATTCATGAAAAACTCTCCAGACACAAAGCAGAATGCTTTAAAAGAGACCAATGTCGTCTATACCTTCAAATGCCCACTTGGGGACTGTAAGCCTCAAAAAATTCAGTATATAGGCAAGACAACAACATCTCTTTCCAGGCGATTAACGATGCATAAGCAACAGGGCTCCATTAAGGAACATATAATCTCTTCCCACAACCAGACCATCACTAGAGAAGTCTTAACAAAAAACACGGAAATCATCGATAGATACAGCGATAGCAGGCGGCTTGATATCTGCGAGGTACTACACATTAAGAAGTCGACACCAGCAATCAACAGCCAATTAATGCACAACTATATTCTACCCACTTCAAGACTCCGCACCAATATAGAAGCATCAAGAAATATGGGCCAATAGGCCCTTTGCAGTTACTTCCATTCTTCCCTTTAACTTACAAAATATTATACCCATTGTTTCGTGTTCTGTCTTGTGTTGAAAGTTTGTTTTCACCTCATCCAAAACTGTTGTAACATCACCTCACCCAAATGCAGGTATAAAATCGAAGCTGTTTAAACTCTGTTCAGTTATAGTTGTGTGTGGGTAAACTAAAGTCTTTGAAAATGTAATAAGTTTTACGAAACGCGTTCAAGTGTCGCGTCAGACTAGAAATAAAAATGAATTTTGGAGAATTGATTTTTCAGTTACCATCAACAGTGAAAAGAAATAAAAGAAAGATAGAGAAAATTCGTGTTAGAATTATTAATCTTACTTTTTCGGTCATATTTAATAATAATATATATATATATATATATATATATATATATATATATATATATATATATATATATATATATATATATATATATATATATATATATATATATATATAACGCACAACTCTCCTAAACACGAGAGTGAAGTATACAACTTTAGAACACTTTCCCACCAGGAGACTCGAACCCTAGCCAGCACAGAAGCCTTCCAGCAACTGGCATAACAGGTACGCCTTAACCCGCTCCACCACCAGCTCAGACCCTTAAAAGAGATGGTAATTTCGGAGTATTTAAATACACCAAAGATCACCACCTCCCAAGAGCACTAGAGCAAGTGAGGGGTCATTTATACGTTTATTTCATCAAGTCCCTGTTAATATGGGAAGACACAGTGTCTATGTTTAAGGCACAACTCTCCTAAACACGAGAGTGAAGTATACAACTTTAGAACACTTTCCCACCAGGAGACTCGAACCCTAGCCAGCACAGAAGCCTTCCAGCAACTGGCATAACAGGTACGCCTTAACCCGCTCCACCACCAGCTCAGACCCTTAAAAGAGATGGTAATTTCGGAGTATTTAAATACACCAAAGATCACCACTTCCCAAGAGCACTAGAGCAAGTGAGGGGTCATTTATACGTTTATTTCATCAAGTCCCTGTTAATATGGGAAGACACAGTGTCTATGCTTAAGGCACAACTCTCCTAAACACGAGAGTGAAGTATACAACTTTAGAACACTTTCCCACCAGGAGACTCGAACCCTAGCCAGCACAGAAGCCTTCCAGCAACTGGCATAACAGGTACGCCTTAACCCGCTCCACCACCAGCTCAGACCCTTAAAAGAGATGGTAATTTCGGAGTATTTAAATACACCAAAGACCACCACCTCCCAAGAGCACTAGAGCAAGTGAGGGGTCATTTATACGTTTATTTCATCAAGTCCCTGTTAATATGGGAAGACACAGTGTCTATGCTTAAGGCAACTCTAGTTGCCCTTGCTCTAGTGCTCTTGGGAGGTGGTGATCTTTGGTGTATTTAAATACTCCGAAATTACCATCTCTTTTAAGGGTCTGAGCTAGTGGTGGAGCGGGTTAAGGCGTACCTGTTACGCCAGTTGCTGGAAGGCTTCTGTGCTGGCTAGGGTTCGAGTCTCCTGGTGGGAAAGTGTTCTAAAGTTGATATATATATATATATATATATATATATATATATATATATATATATATATATATATATATATATATATATATATATATATATATATATATTCTTTTGTTGCCGTTCTGATAGCAGATTTTTACTGGGTGATGATAGGCTTGAGGTAGTTTGCAATGGCTGAACCCCCATGCACATATATCGTAGTATATAAGATAGGGATAGACTAGCGCGTAGTATAATGAGAGGAGAGCCGAGTTTGGAGCATAATATTTGATTTTAGAAAGTATACCCACCGTTTTTTGAGACTTTCTTGGTTATGTGTTGTATGTGGGTGTTGAAGTTGAGTCTCTTGTCTATGTGAAGGTCAAGAAACTTTCCATCATTTTTATTGCTGATGTTAACATTGTCTATCTGAAGCTGAATTGCATTTGTTGATTTGCTTCCAAACAAAACGTTGTAGGTCTTTTATATGTTTAGACAGATGTTTGTTGGTTGACATCCATGAGTGGATTTTTGTAATTTGTTATTTACAACATTATTTAGTGTGTGTGGGTTGGGGTCAAAGTATATGTGGGTAATATCGTCAGAAAACAATATAGGTGTAAGAATGTTAGAGTTGTTGTTGTTAAAGATTCGCTACCTGGAACAAAAAGTTCCAAGTAACACGGGCTATGGTGAGCCCGTAGATAGTTATAATGTTAGACAGTAGGAAGATCATTGATGTATGTAAGAAATAGAAGAGGTCCTAGGATGCTGCCTTGTGGCACTCCAACGGTTATTGGTAGAGTGGGAGAGGTTAAATCATTGATGGCTACATATTGGTGTCTGTCACTAAGTATAGGATCGGACATAGTTCAGAGAAAGGCCTCGGATTCCATAATGCTGGAGTTTAAGTAAGAGGTAGTTGTGATTAACAGTATCAAAGGCCTTTCTCAGGTCAATGAAGAGTCCAATCGGAAACTCTTTTGAGATCGGAAGCCAAACTGACTGGGAGTTATTATGTTTTTTTTTTTGTTTTTTTTTGCAGGGATATTCCTGCGCGGGCCCTAAGCCTCTGGCTGGCCCACTAAGTGTTGCTTGTTTCTGTTTTACTTGGGCGGAGTATGAGTATTTATGACTCGTATGGTCGCTTTAGTAAGATTTTGCCATATGTGTTTAACAACTTCTTCTGCTTTGTTGAATCTAAGTTGAAATCTTAATTAGTTTGTAACTGTGCACTGTGTTAGATAATGTTCCAGTGGTCTGTTGGTCATTTCTCCACAGTGTTGACATTTCCTCTCATCTTCCGGAACCTGTAAGCCTATTTCCCATGCACATGGGTATCCAAGCCTGATGCGATGTAAGTGTACTTCTGTTGCTCTACTGTTCCCTTTCATCAAACTAACTGGTTCGTAGTTGGTTGAATTCTTGTACCAACCCGCAGATCCTGATGTTGCAACTGCTGTGTTGTGGTCACTGTACATCTTTTGCATTGCTCTGTTTCTAATTACTTTCTTAATCTGTTATAGACTCTGTGGTATGTAAATGTCTACATTTCTTCTCTTAGTTGCAAGTTTTGCAGCTTCGTCTACAATGTCATTTCCTATTATTCCCACATGACTTGGCACCCAGTTGATAAGTACCCGACGGCCTTGACGTTTGAGTGTTTGCATTAATGATATGACATTTGTGATCAGATGTATGTTATCACATATGTGTTCTTGTTGCAAGGTTTCAATGGCGGTTCTCGAATTTGTATGTATGATAACATGTTGTCGGTGTTCAGCAAGAGCATGTTCCAAAGCCTTTTGAATGGCTAGCATCTCTGTTTGTAAAGTCGAACACCCATTTGAGAGTCTCCAACTATTTACAGAGTTTCCTGCTTTAACTGCAGCACCGGTTTCTTGTCCCTGCTGGTCTACTGATCCATCTGTGAAGTAAGTGAAGCTGTCGGATGCCAAGTTTACTTCTATATGCATCTGTGCAATGTTACGTAGCAGATGAGGATTTGTCTGGTTCTTTTTTTCCTTCAATAACCATAATCTTAAAGTCTGCTGGCGGAGATTCCCAAGGGGCTTGCATAACAAAGTCTGCTTTATTTCGTCAACACCCTTCTCAGTGACTGTGTTTGTTATATCAAATGTATTGATGGTGTTTATCGCACAATGGGTCCACCTGTTGCTATTGGAGGCTCTTCTGTCCAGAGTTTGTGCTCCAGTGATTATATCTTTAAGTGAACTGATTCTAGGTCTAGTCAATATCTTGGTCAGCATGCACGCAGCGATCATTTTTACCCTTATTTCAATCTTGAATAATACGAGGTAGGAGTAGAGCTGTTTGTAAATATTTTTTTTTAATATTTTTGATAATATAGGTAGATTTGATATTGGTCTATAATTGTTTATGTCTGCTGGATTACCTCCTTTATGAACTGGCGTAACTCTTGCTTTTTTTAAGGATATCAGGGAAAGTATGACACTCAAGGGATTTGTTGAACAGTAGAGCTATGGGTGGTGCAAGGGCATGGGAGGCACTCTTGTATACCATGAATGGTATTTCACTAATGTTCCCAGCTGTAGTTTTTAGTGAGTGAATGGTGGACACAACATCTGTAGGACTGATTGGTGAGAGGAGAAGAGAGTCTGGATAGCTGCCTGAGAGATATGTATTAACATGTGTCTGAGTCTGCGGGAGTTTTGTGGCAAGGTTAGCACCAACCGATGAAAAGAAGCTATTAAATTCAGTTGCCGTTTTATATACTTTTATATACAATATATATACTGAGAAGTTAGGAACTTTTATGAATGAGAGAGAGAGCATTACTCAACCAATAGAGTGAAAGATAGCGGTTATAGGCTGATTGTAGCCTATCCACCGCTGCCCACTGGATGGGTAGCCTATCCACCGCTGCCCACTGGATGGGTAGCCTATCCACCGCTGCCCACTGGATGGGTAGCCTATCCACCGCTGCCCACTGGATGGGTAGCCTATCCACCGCTGCCCACTGGATGGGTAGCCTATCCACCGCTGCCCACTGGATGGGTAGCCTATCCACCGCTGCCCACTGGATGGGTAGCCTATCCACCGCTGCCCACTGGATGGATAGCCTATCCACCGCTGCCCACTGGATGGATAGCCTATCCACCGCTGCCCACTGGATGGAGGGCGGTGTGCAGGACAAACATATCAATTGTGACACTAGCTCTCCACATATGTCAGTTGCTTAACTTAAAAACTGTATCTGTGCTCGGTCACTATTAATGAAAACTATCATTGAAAACCCGGAACGCAACCCACAACAGCTGCCTGGAACTCCCGGGTACCTATTTACTGCTGGGTGAACGGGAGCATTAGGTGAAAGGAAACGTTGTTATAACGTCTTGCTCCGCCAGAAATTTATATGCAGTTGTGCGCCAAGTGTG
Source organism: Procambarus clarkii (assembly GCF_040958095.1). Lineage (NCBI taxonomy): Eukaryota > Metazoa > Arthropoda > Malacostraca > Decapoda > Cambaridae > Procambarus > Procambarus clarkii. The sequence continues at coordinate 28,640,826 of NC_091189.1, read as the reverse complement.
TCGTGGTGGTGCAGAACTGTGAGGCTTTGGTAAGTTAAACTGAGATGCATTTACAGGTTAAACTGGGAGGCAGTTATGAGTTTACAAGTTACAAATATTTCCATGTTAAAGCTATTTACACGCTAAACCCTTTGCATGTTAAAACAATTTACAAGTTAAAACCATTTACAAGTTAAAACCATTTACATATTAATTCTTTTTACAAGTTAAAACCATTTACACATTAAATTTACAAGTTAAAACCATTTACACATTAAATTTACAAGTTAAAACCATTTACACATTAAATTTACAAGTTAAAACCATTTACATATTAAAACTTACAGGTTCAAACAATGGGTTGGGATAATACGAATGGAAATTCTTAATATACTACATAATAAATGGGATAAAGGAAGATAGTGGAGATGGAGAGAGAAGGGAGGAGGTCATACCAGAGGTCAGAGTGCGAGGCGTGAGAGGCGAGACTCCTTACTGGCCTACCTGCTGAAGAGGCCCATGTGGCCGTCGCTGGTGTAGAAGGCCAGGAACTCGTTCGATACCCAGTCCTTGTGGACGGAGGACCGGATCGCGTTCTTGAAGAAGGCGTCCGGCTGCCAGATGTTCTCCAGGAACTGTAACAGACCGTTACAAGATGTTCTTAAAGTTTTAACTTTGGAAGCCGTTACAAGATGTTTTTAAAGTTTAAACTTTGGAAGCCGTTACAAGATGTTTTTAAAGTTTAAACTTTGGAAGCCGTTACAAGATGTTTTTAAAGTTTAAACTTTGGAAGCCGTTACAAGATGTTTTTAAAGTTTAAACTTTGGAAGCCGTTACAAGATGTTCTTAAAGTTTAAACTTTATATAATGTTGGTTTATTCAATAGTTAAAGAGCTCAGAAGCGCTTCAAGGTTGTCCATAGCAATAATAACCTCGGGTTGTGAAGGTTGGAAGCTCGAAAACTGTTCAATAAATACAGACCAGGCCGCCATGGTTGAGGAAAGATGTACAGGCTTCGTAATTTGACATAAATGCTGGTTGAATATTGATCTTGTTCCCTGTACAGTGTCATACATGATGGCTGACATTATGGTGAGCCATAGGCAGGAACCCTGGCACGCTTAACCAACATATACCATGCAACATTGTTTAGAAATCTAAATCATGACTTCTTCAAGACAATCTACACAACCCTAGAGGATGCAAGGAGCGGAGGGGACATGATCACAACATACAAGATACTGAGGGGGAATAGATAAGATGGACAAGGACAGCCTCTTCAAATTGAAAGTAAATAGGACCAGAGGTCACAGTTGGGAGCTGGAAACCCCAAGATAGTCGAAGATATGTAAGGAAATACTTATCCTCTGTACGGGTAGTTAACACGTGGATCACAGTGAAAGAACAAGTTGTGGAAGCCACCTCCATCCACAAGACAAGATTCGACAAAGAGTTTGAAGGTCAGAATAGTTAAAGTGTGCGGTAACAAGGACGACCAGGGTGGTAGGCGAGGCACAGAGAGCTAGACCTCACTCCTAGTGGATACTGTATGGTGAGTACAGCCATAGACAGTACACAGAGAGACAGAGACAGACAAACACAGCTACACACAGAGACAGCCATGCTCATACCACAGAGACACAGCCACAGAGACAGACAGGAGTACTAACCTTGACGGGAAGGATGAGGCGCCGGCTGGAGGGAGGACTGCTGCTCACACATCTGGGGATGACGGCTGTGTAGTTCCCCGTACACACCTGCAAGTTAGCGTGGAGTCAGTTGTGCACCGTCTGGCGCCAGATGTGGGCCGTCTGGCGCCAGATGTGGGCCGTCTGGCGCCAGGTGTGGGCCGTCTGGCGCCAAATGTGGGCCGTCTGGTACCAGATGTGGGCCGTCTGGCGCCAGATGTGGGCCGTCTGGCGCCAGGTGTGGGCCGTCTGGCGCCAAATGTGGGCCGTCTGGTACCAGATGTGGGCCGTCTGGCGCCAGATGTGGGCCGTCTGGTACCAGATCAAAATACATAATATTACATAAATTTAGTTTTAGGTTATTGTAATAAATATTGAAGAGTGAAGGAGACCGGTAATGTGTCTAATATTATTATTATTATAAACAGAACTGATACTATAGTAGTGTAGTAGTCATTTTACTACTGATAGTACACAAGTTTCTACTAAAGGTAGTACTAAACTAGCATATGTACTAGTAGTACATATGTTAGTTTATGTACTAGTGTTAGTACATAAGTTAGTAGTGTTAGTAGTCCATAGTGGTCAAGATGCTACTAGCCTTGTTATACATGTACTAGTACTCTAGTCTAACGACCAGGGCCAAGAGTCATGAAGATTTCACACACTTACGAAGCCTCTACATCTTTGCTCCATCACGGCGGCCGGGTCTGGACTCATTAAACAGTTGACGAGCGTCCAAACGTCACAACCCGAAGTTGTTACCATCGTAACAACCTTGTGACGCCTCGTAACTCTTCAATTGTTGAATAAAGGCACAGCCGCCATCACTTACCCGAGAGCCACTAACCATAGTGGCCTCCACGAGGTCAGGAAGCCGACGGCTTGTCGAAGGTCCGCCCATTTGCCATAATCTTTTCCAGGTGTTCTTTAAGTTAAGAGAGTTTTGTCATTTACGGGTTGGGCGGGTAGGCGGTTCCGTGGGTTAATAACCGTGTGGGTGAAGAAGCATCTGGTGTTGTCAGTCCAACATTGTAGCGTGTTGGACATGAACCCGTTGTTCCTTGTTTGTGTTACATCTGACCTTCTGAACAAGTTGTCCGGCTCAACGTCCTCCAAACTGTTCACTATTGTAAAAGTTTCAATAAGATCCTCCCTGTCATGCCTGGTTTATAGTGTTGTTAGCCCTGTGGCACTCAACCATTCTTGGTACGTCAGTTGACTTAGCTATGGAATGACTTTTGTTGCCCGGTGTTGCACCTTCTCCAGAGCAGCTATATCCTTCTGAAGATGACGTCCTCAGTCGATTAAGGCAGTTTTTTTTTATTATTATTATTTTCTACCACAAACGTGGCCACACATTTACAATGCTAACCAGCATATATACATTTTCTTCTGTCCTCCATAGACACGGTTAGAGATCAGTTAAGGCAGTGTCTGGGATGCTCCAGGACGCAGGTTCGAATCCTCGTCACGGCCCTTGTGGATTTGTTCATGAGGTTTCAATAATCCAGGCTGGGGCGCGCCTGAGATTTATACAATTGAATCACTTCCTTCTTGTCCTTGAAGTCAAAGGCACTCTTAAATATTTTAAGTGTTTGGTTAGCTTTCTTGACCGCTGCCACAACCTGTTGTGTACCTCACTGAGTGGAGGATCTTGACTCCAAGGTCCTGTTCTTGGTCAGTCTGCTGTAATGTTGTGTGTTTACTAATGACGAAGCATTTGTCAGTCATCTGATCATCTGTGGAGTTCATGTAGAGTTCTCTTTACATGGTTTCAATATCATAATTGATATTGAGCATGTGATAGACACATATGAGAGACACACATGAGAGACACATATAAGACACACATGAGAGACACACATGAGATACACATGAGAGCAACATAACATATAAGAGACCTGTGAGAAGCGGAGAGGTTTGGTGATGTTGAGAGGCGGAGGGTTCCAGCAGGGGTCGAGGTCCGGGCGGTCGAGGGGCCAGTGTATCCTCCAGTCCTTCCAGCGGTACGTCACGAACGACTCCACGCTGAAGGTCTGTAGGGGTGAGACACACACACACTCTCTCAACACCTACACTTTATGTGTGTACCTCACTACTGCTGCCTCTGTTATCATCACCACCACAGTTGTCATCACCACTACCACTACCACCACCACTTCACCAATACCACTACACCACCACCACTACCACACTACCACCACCACTACCACACCACCACTACCACACCACCACTACCACCACACCACACCACCACTACCACCACACCACACCACCACCACCACACCACACCACCACTACCACAGTACACTACCACACTACCACACCACCACACAACCACACCACCACCACCACCACCACACCACACCACCACTACACCACCTCCACCATGCCCATTTACATAATACAAGCACTTCAACCACCTGTGGTTGACTGCTCAACAAGCCACTCACCGCATGATACCAAACAGTCCTCTAGCCCCGTCCACAGAGGACACAAGACAATGTATACATGCTGGTCACCATTATATAAATGTCTGGCAACCTCTGTCCTATATTATAAACCTAAAAACACAATAAAAATAATTATGAGAGAGTACTAGGCCAGTAAGGGTATACATCACTGGGAAGGGATACGAGGACAAGGAGCTGGGATATGAGGACGGAGGGAAGGTGCCCAACCACTTGGATCATCGGGGGCTCGAACCCCTGACGTGGAAGAAGCGAGGCCGTCCCTGTACCGAGGAGGCCAAGTGGTTGGGCTCAGTACTGACCATGTCGTTCTCATTGATGGAGCTAATATCAAGGAGCTTCATGTCGAAGTAGACGATGGCGGGGTTGGTGTCGGTGGCCGGGGAGGTGTACTTGTCGTAGTAGAGCGGGATCATGGCCCTGTGGGAGTCCAGCCTCACCGAGCACTCGCTCCTCTCCTCACTCCTGTGGCAGCAACGTCCACCATCAGTCTCTTTACCTCACACCCAAATGTACTCATTAATAACTCAAATGCCATATAAGAAGCAGGTGTGGAAGCCACCTCCATCAACATATTTAAGGCAGAGTTGGAACGTCAGAAGGGTTATATTACACGGCAACAGGTACAACAACAACAGTAGATGGCGTACACAAAGCTAGTCCTCACTTCCCCGCCGTCACTCAGGTACAGGATGAAGGGAAGACACATTCTTCAGCCAGATAACGTCTGTCCTCTTACTAATTACGTCTGAATGTGTCCGTTTGTCCGTATGGCAAAAAATGGACGTAATTTGAAAATAAAAAATAATTAAAAATAAATTTTGGCTTTGTTTTTTCCAAAACAGCAAGTTAAGGTTCCTCTGGTAGGTTAGGAGAGCAGGAAGTTCTCCTAAAGTTTCAAAACGTCATGAAAATCGTTATTTGAAAGTTTCCTCTCCTAACCTAAGTACTTTACCAGAGATTGATACGTTGTTCCCGGGGATGATTTTGATCAATGGCGAATTCCCTTTCCCTTCCTCCAATAGTAATCCCCAGTCTCCTAACCTACCCGAGTAAGCCGGAGGACTCAAATAGAAAACGGAACAGTACGTTACTTTCGTGAGCCGATTTCATTTCAAATTTCGTCCACTTTTGGCCATAGCGCGAATACCAGCGAAAAGCGACGTTATTTTAAGAGGACGGGTTGGAATAACAAGAGCTGTGTATGGCATAGGGGTCAACATCAGGGTATACTTCAGAAATCTGGAGAAAGGGGCTTTCCGGGGCCCAGTATACAACAAAGGTGAGACCCACACTTGACTATGCAGCCCCAGCATGGAACCCTTACCTGAACAAAAGCAAGGAGAAGCTACAATAAGTCTAGTGTATGCAACAAGACTCGTTCCTGAGTTCAAGGACTTAAGCTATGAGGGAACAGGACCATCACCACCGTCATCATCACCACCATCACCACCATCACCACCACCATCACCACCATCACCACCATCACCACCATCACCACCGTCACCATCATCACCACCATCACCATCACCGCCGTCACCGTCACCATCACCATCAGCCGGAGAGCCTGTGGTGGCCCTAAGGGCCGGCCAGCTGTCACCATGGTGGTGCCATCGTCCCTGGTGCCTGGCCTCCATCACTCATTCTCCCCATTACGCTCCCCTCCACCACCTGGGGGGAGGGGAGGCTATGGCACGAGGGACACTATGGCAGACGGGACACTATGGCAGATGGGACACTATGGCAGACGGGACACTATGGTAGACGAGACACTATTGCAGACGGGACACTATGGCAGACGGGACACTATGGCACGAGGGACACTATGGCAGACGGGACACTATGGCAGACGAGACACTATGGCAGACGGGACACTATGGCAGACGGGACACTAAGGCAGACGGGACACTATGGCAGACGGGACACTATGGCACGAGGGACACTATGGCAGACGGGACACTATAGCAGACGAGACACTATGGCAGATGGGACACTATGGCAGACGGGACACTATGGCAGACGGGACACTATGGCAGATGGGACACTGTGGCAGACGAGACACTATGGCAGATGGGACACTATGGCAGACGGGACACTATGGCAGATGGGACACTATGGCAGACGAGACATTATGGCAGATGGGACACTATGGCAGACGGGACACTATGGCAGACGGGTCACTATGGCAGACGGGAGACTATGGCAGACGGGAGACTATGGCAGACGGGAGACTATGGCAGACGGGACACTATGGCAGACGGGACACTATGGCAGACGGGAGACTATGGCAGACGGGAGACTATGGCAGACGGGACACTATGGCAGACGGGACACTATGGCAGACGGGACACTATGGCAGACGAGAGACTATGGCAGACGGGACACTATGGCAGATGGGACACTATGGCAGACGGGACACTATGGCAGACGGGACACTATGGCAGACGAGACACTGTGGCAGACGGGACACTATGGCAGATGGGAGACTATGGCAGACGGGAGACTATGGCAGACGGGAGACTATGGCAGACGGGACACTATGGCAGACGAGACACTATGGCAGACGGGACACTATGGCAGACGGGACACTATGGCAGACGGGACACTATGGCAGACGGGAGACTATGGCAGACGGGACACTATGGCAGACGGGAGACTATGGCAGACGGGACACTATGGCAGACGGGAGACTATGGCAGACGGGAGACTATGGCAGACGGGACACTATGGCAGACGGGACACTATGGCAGACGGGACACTATGGCAGACGAGACACTATGGCAGACTATGGCAGACGGGAGACTATGGCAGATGGGACACTATGGCAGACGGGACACTATGGCAGATGGGACACTATGGCAGACGAGACACTATGGCAGATGGGACACTATGGCAGACGGGACACTATGGCAGACGGGTCACTATGGCAGACGGGAGACTATGGCAGACGGGAGACTATGGCAGACGGGACACTATGGCAGACGAGACACTATGGCAGACGGGACACTATGGCAGACGGGACACTATGGCAGACGGGAGACTATGGCAGACGGGAGACTATGGCAGACGGGAGACTATGGCAGACGGGACACTATGGCAGACGGGACACTATGGCAGACGGGATACTATGGCAGACGGGACACTATGGCAGACGAGAGACTATGGCAGACGGGACACTATGGCAGATGGGACACTATGGCAGACGGGACACTATGGCAGACGGGACACTATGGCAGACGAGACACTGTGGCAGACGGGACACTATGGCAGACGGGAGACTATGGCAGACGGGACACTATGGCAGACGGGACACTATGGCAGACGGGACACTATGGCAGACGGGACACTATGGCAGACGGGACACTATGGCAGACGGGACACTATGGCAGACGGGAGACTATGGCAGACGGGACACTATGGCAGACGGGACACTATGGCAGACGGGACACTATGGCAGACGGGACACTATGGCAGACGGGACACTATGGCAGACGGGACACTATGGCAGACGGGACACTATGGCAGACTATGGCAGACGGGAGACTATGGCAGACGGGACACTATGGCAGACGGGAGACTATGGCAGACGGGACACTATGGCAGACGGGACACTATGGCAGACGGGAGACTATGGCAGACGGGACACTATGGCAGACGGGACACTATGGCAGACGGGACACTATGGCAGACGGGACACTATGGCAGACGGGACACTATGGCAGACGGGAGACTATGGCAGACGGGAGACTATGGAAGACGAGACACTATGGCAGACGGGAGACTATGGCAGACGGGACACTATGGCAGACGGGACACTATGGCAGACGAGACACTATGGCAGACGGGACACTATGGCAGACGAGAGACTATGGCAGACGGGAGACTATGACAGACGGGACACTATGGCAGACGGGACACTATGGCAGACGGGAGACTATGGCAGACGGGACACTATGGCAGACGGGACACTATGGCAGACGAGAGACTATGGCAGACGGGACACTATGGCAGACGGGACACTATGGCAGACGGGACACTATGGCAGACGAGACACTATGGCAGACGGGACACTATGGCAGATGGGAGACTATGGCAGACGGGAGACTATGGCAGACGGGAGACTATGACAGACGGGACACTATGGCAGATGGGACACTATGGCAGACGAGACACTATGGCAGACGGGACACTATGGCAGATGGGACACTATGGCAGACGGGACACTATGGCAGACGGGAGACTATGGCAGACGGGAGACTATGGCAGACGGGACACTATGGCAGACGGGACACTATGGCAGACGGGAGACTATGGCAGACGGGAGACTATGGCAGACGGGACACTATGGCAGATGGGACACTATGGCAGACGGGAGACTATGGCAGATGGGACACTATGGCAGACGGGAGACTATGGCAGACGGGAGACTATGGCAGATGGGACACTATGGCAGACGGGAGACTATGGCAGATGGGACACTATGGCAGACGGGAGATTATGGCAGACGGGAGACTATGGCAGATGGGACACTATGGCAGACGGGAGATTATGGCAGACGGGAGACTATGGCAGATGGGACACTATGGCAGACGGGAGACTATGGCAGATGGGACACTATGGCAGACGGGACACTATGGCAGACGGGAGACTATGGCAGATGGGACACTATGGCAGACGGGAGAATATGTCATGAGGAGGGAAGACAGACAGACTTAAGCTATACGAGCAAACAACCGGGTTTTGCACCTCAGGTCTTGATGGCTCTTCCCGTATCATTAACTCTCTACACATTCTTCCTTCCACATTTTTTGTTTACTCTTATCCTTCTTATCAATATCGTTCTTGGTATCTATCTTTTGTCATTCTTTTTGACATATATTTATTTTTCCTTGTTATATCTCTCTACCTCTCTTCCCCCTCCCTTCCTCTTCTCCTTCCTTTCCCTCTCTCTATATCTCTGTCTCTCCCTCTGACCCCCCCCCCCCACTCTCTCTGACCCGTCTCCTATCTACAAGTATTATAATTGCTTCCTCATTATTTTATTTAAGACATGACATGCCTAGCCAAATCATGATAATTATTGTCACCATAATTATATTCTTCTCACACTATAGACCTCCACCACCAAGGCCACCACTTAATTATACCACAGTTACTCGCTTGATTTTCCCGCCAAAAAGCCCCGAAATCATCTCAAGATAACCTCAAGATAAGAAGAACCCATTTTCTGGTCTCTTTATTTTTTCCGATACCGCTCTCTCTCGTCTTGTTATCTAATATCCTCATGTGAGTTATTTCCCGGTCTCCGATCAGCATTATTTTTTAAAGAATTCAAAAATTCTCCCCAAAAATCAAATTTTTTTTTATAGAAAGCCTATTTTTTCAGATAAATGGTTTTTTTTTCATGAAGGTTTATCCTTTTTCCATAAAAGCCTCTCTTTTTTCCGTGGCGTTTTCGGCATGCACTAGCAAGGGGCAGTTGACCCGGTATGTGGTAACTTAATTACTAACTCCAGGGACGCTCCTGCTCCTCCTGTGTTGATTGAACTCTTGTGTTCCCCTCTACTTAAGAGGACGGACACACACACACACACACACACACACACACACACACACACACACACACACACACACACACACACACGTCTGGTAGCTGAGCGGACAGCGCAGGACTATAGTAATTCTGTGCACAGCCCGGGTTCGATTCCCAGACCAGGCAGAAACAAACGGGAAAGTTTTTTTCACCCCTGATGCCCCTGTTACCTAGCAGTAAATAGGTATCTGGGAGTTAGACAGCTGTTACGGAGTTGCTTCCTGGGTATGTGTGTTGGGGGGGGGGAATAGTAGTTAGTTACAGTTGATTGATTGACAGTTGAGAGGCGGGCCGAAAGAACAGAGCTCAACCCCCGCAAGCACAACTAGGTGAATACAACTAGGTGAATACACACATAGCAAGCAAGGCAAAGACACAGCCTAAACTGCTGTATAGCCACATCTGGAGAAAAAGAACAGTGAAGGAACAAGTAATGAAACTGCGAATAGGGTCAGACAGATTCACTACAAACGACAAGGAAGTGTGAGGAACTCAATATGAAATTCCAGGCGGTCTTTACATTAGAGTAAGGAGAAGCTTCGGAGATAAGGAATAGTTAAGCAGGCACTACTAGAGGAGTTTGGGATTACCAGTGGGAATATAAGGAAGCTCTTGCTAGAGTTGGATGTGACAAAGGCTATAGGCCAAGATGGAATATCACCATGGATACTAAAGGAAGGAGCAGAAGCAGTCTGCCAGCCACTCTCCATGGTGTGTAACAAACCACTGGTAACAGGTGAACATCCAAACATTTGGAAGACGGCACATGTAGTCCCGATATACAAGAAAGGGGATAGACAGAAGGCCCTGAACTACAGGTCAGTGTCCCTAATTTGCATACCATACAAGTTGATGGAGAAGATTGTGTGAAAAAAGCTAGTGGAACATCTGGAGCGAAGGAACTTTGTAACACAACATCAACATGGGTTCAGGGATGGCAAGTCCTGCCTCACACACAGGATTAATTGAATTCTACCATCAGGCAATAAAAATCAGGCAAGAAAGAGAAAGGTGGGTAAACTGCATATTTTTGGATTGCCAGAAAGCCTTTGACATAGTACCACACAAGAGACTAGTGAAAAAGCTTGAGATGCAGGCAGGAGTGAAAGGGAAGGTACTCAATTGGATAAGGGAGTACCTAAGTAACAGAAGACAACGAGTCAGTGTAAGGGGTGAGGTCTCAGATTGGCGAGACGTTACCAACGGAGTCCCGCAGGGGTCAGTCCTTGGAACTATACTGTTTTTGATATATGTAAATGATCTTCCAGAGGGTATAGAATCATTCCTTTCATTGTTTGCTGATGATGTAAAAATTATGAGGATTAAGTTTGGAGGAACACAGTATGAGGCTACAAGATGACCTAGACAGACTGAATGAATGGTCCAACAAATGGTTACTAGGCGGCTAGAAACAGGAGGCCAGACACTGGATACCGAATGAGAGATGAAGTCCTTCATCAAACGGACAGAGTGAAGGATCTAGGAGATTTTATCACACCAACCCTGTCTCCTAAAACCCACATCAAAATAATAACATCTGCGGCATATGCGAGGCTGGCTAATATCAGAAATGTTTTCAGGAACCTGTATAAGGAATCCTTCAGAACCTTGTATACCACATATGTAAGACCAATCCTGGAGTATGCGGCCCCAGCATGGAGCCCGTACCTTGTCAAACACAAGACGAAGCTGGAGAAGATTCACAGGTATGCCACTAGGCTAGTCCCAGAACTAAGAGGCATGAGTTACGAGGGAAGGCTGCATCTCACGACACTAGAAGACAGAAGAGTAAGGAGAGACATGACCACTACCTACAAAATTCTCAGAGGAATTGACAGGGTAGATAAAGATAAACTGTTTAACACTGGTAGTACGCGAACAAGGGACACAGGTGGAAATTAAGTACCCAAATGAGCTACAGAGACGTTAGAAAGAACTTTTTCAGTGTCAGAGTAGTTAACAGGTGGAACGCATTAGGCAATGATGTGGTGGAGGCTGACTCCATACACAGTTTACGTAGATATGATAGAGCCCAATAGGCTCAGGAACCTGTACACCAGTTGATTGAGGGTTGAGAGGCGGGACCAAACATGATAGCTCTTCCTAACAAGCAAGCTCTTCACAACAACCACAACAGGTTCTCAGCCTCACAGAAGAAGAATCAAGACGGATGAAGATAGACAGAGACTACAGGATGACCTGGACAAACTGGAGGAATGGTCTAGAAAATGGCTGCTAAAGTTCAACTGAGGAAAGTGTAAAGTAATGAAATTTGGCGAAGGGAGCAGGAGGCTGAACACAAGGTACCATCTGGGAGGTGAAATCCTGCAAGAGTCAAATAGAAAGATCTGGGGGTCGATATCACACCAAACCTGTCCCCAGAAGCCGGCATCAAAAGAATATTATCAGCGGCATATGCTAGACTGGCCAACATAAGAACTGCCTTTAGAAACTTGTATAAGGATTAGTTCAGGACTTTGTATACCACTTATGTCAGACCAATCCTGGAGTGTGCAGCTCCAGCCTTGAGTCCATACCTAGCTAAACAGAAGACAAAGTTAGAGAAGATTCAGAGGTATGCCACCAGACTAGTTCCAGAATTGAGAGGTATGAGCTATGAGAAAAGGCTACGGGAGCTAAACCTCACGTCCCTGGAAGACAGAAGAGTAAGGGGAGACATGATCACCACCTATAAAATTATTAGAGGAACTGACAGGATGGACAAAGACAAACTATTCAGCATGGGTGAAGTACGAACAAGAGGACACAGGACACAGGTGTTCATTCACACCCAGATGAGCCACAGGGACGTTAGAAAGAACTTTTTCAGTGTCAGTGTATTTAATAGACGGAATGCATTAGGTAGTGATGTGGTGGAGGCTGACTCTGTACACAGTTTCAAATGTAGATATGATAGAGTCCAATTGGCTCCAGAATCTATACATCAGTTGATTGGGAGTTGAGAGGCGGGACCAAAGAGCCAGAACCCAACCCCGGCAAGCACAACTAGGTGAGCACAAACAAAGGTATACGGTACAGGGAGATCACAAAATTTTAACATACATTTAATATCTAAAGATGGATTTTTTTTAACATAACCAATCTCAATTTATTACAAGTCCCCAGATGTGAGTACTCTGTTTCTTGTAGGGACCCACAGAGAACACCTCCCACAGAGAACACCTCCCACAGAAAACACCTCCCACATAAAACACCTCCCACATAAAACACCTCCCACACAAAACACCTCCCACAGAAAACACCTCCCACAGAAAACACCTCCCACAGAAAACACCTCCCACAGAAAACACCTCCCACAGAAAACACCTCCCACAGAAAACACCTCCCACAGAAAACACCTCCCACAGAAAACACCTCCCACAGAAAACACCTCCCACAGAAAACACCTCCCACAGAAAACACCTCCCACAGAAAACACCTCCCACAGAAAACACCTCCCACAGAAAACACCTCCCACATAAAACACCTCCCACACAAAATTCATCCCACAGTGGATTACAATTGTTATAGTTGATTGTAATTGTTAATTTGACTTAAGTAGTTGTTTGCAATTATACGTATATTGTAACCAAATGTAATTGTAACTTATTTAATTATTAACTGTAATTATTAGTTGATTATAATTGATTCCAAGTTAACTGTAATTACCAGTTAATTAAACGTTCCAGGTGTCTCCGTGGCACTAACGCTCCCAGGCCTGTGCATGTATGCACTCCCGGGATGCACTTAGTGGAGGCACTCTTTGTCTATAGAGTGTCCTTAGAGTGGTAGGGAGAGCAAGCTGTTGACCCCTCACACAGGCTCTTATAGCCGTGTTTACTGTGTCAACACAGGGAGCAGGTGGGACCAATATTCACTCACAGGGAGCAGGTGGGACCAATATTCACTCACAGGGAGCAGGTGGAACCAATATTCACTCACAGGGGGCAGGTGGGACCAATATTCACTCACAGGGGGCAGGTGGGACCAATATTCACTCACAGGCAGCAGGTGGGACCAATATTCACTCACAGGGAGCAGGTGGGACCAATATTCACTCACAGGGAGCAGGTGGGACCAATATTCACTCACAGGGAGCAGGTGGGACCAATATTCACTCACAGGGGGCAGGTGGGACCAATATTCACTCACAGGGGGCAGGTGGGACCAATATTCACTCACAGGCAGCAGGTGGGACCAATATTCACTCACAGGCAGCAGGTGGGACCAATATTCACTCACAGGGAGCAGGTGGGACCAATATTCACTCACGGGGGGCAGGTGGGACCAATATTCACTCACAGGGAGCAGGTGGGACCAATATTCACTCACAGGCAGCAGGTGGGACCAATATTCACTCACAGGCAGCAGGTGGGACCAATATTCACTCACAGGGAGCAGGTGGGACCAATATTCACTCACGGGGGGCAGGTGGGACCAATATTCACTCACAGGCAGCAGGTGGGACCAATATTCACTCACAGGGAGCAGGTGGGACCAATATTCACTCACGGGGAGCAGGTGGGACCAATATTCACTCACGGGGAGCAGGTGTGACCAATATTCACTCACAGGGGGCAGTTGGGACCAATATTCACTCACACGGAGCAGGTGGGAACAATATTCACTCACAGGGGGCAGGTGGGACCAATACTCACTCACAGGCAGCAGGTGGGACCAATATTCACTCACAGGGAGCAGGTGGGACCAATATTCACTCACAGGGAGCAGGTGGGACCAATATTCACTCACAGGGAGCAGGTGGGACCAATATTCACTCACAGGGAGCAGGTGGGAACAATATTCACTCACAGGGAGCAGGTGGGACCAATATTCACTCACAGGCAGCAGGTGGGACCAATATTCACTCACAGACAGCAGGTGGGACCAATATTCACTCACGGGGAGCAGGTGGGACCAATATTCACTCACAGGGAGCAGGTGGGACCAATATTCACTCACAGGCAGCAGGTGGGACCAATATTCACTCACAGGGAGCAGGTGGGACCAATACTCACTCACAGGGAGCAGGTGGGACCAATATTCACTCACGGGGAGCAGGTGGGACCAATATTCACACACAGGGAGCAGGTGGGACCAATATTCACTCACAGGGAGCAGGTGGGACCAATATTCACTCACGGGGAGCAGGTGGGACCAATATTCACTCACAGGGAGCAGGTGGGACCAATATTCACTCACGGGGAGCAGGTGGGACCAATATTCACTCACAGGGAGCAGGTGGGACCAATATTCACTCACGGGGAGCAGGTGGGACCAATATTCACTCACAGGGAGCAGGTGGGACCAATATTCACTCACAGGGAGCAGGTGGGAACAATATTCACTCACAGGGAGCAGGTGGGAACAATATTCACTCACGGGGAGCAGGTGGGACCAATATTCACTCACAGGGAGCAGGTGGGACCAATATTCACTCACAGGGAGCAGGTGGGACCAATATTCATTCACAGGGAGCAGGTGGGACCAATATTCACTCACAGGGAGCAGGTGGGACAAATATTAGCTCACAGGGGACAGGTGGGACCAATATTCACTCAATGAGAGCAGGTGGGACCAATATTCACTCACAGGGAGCAGGTGGGACCAATATTCACTCACAGGGAGCAGGTGGGACCAATATTCACTCAAAGGGAGCAATTGGGACCAATATTCACTCACGGGAGCAGGTGGGACCAATATTAACTCAAGGGGCGAAGGTGGGACCAATATTCACTCAAGGGGAGGAGGTGGAACTAATATTCACTCACGGGGGAGCAGATGGGACTAATATTCACTCAGAGGGAGCAGGTGGAACCCATATTCACTCACGGGGAGCAGGTGGGACCAATATTCACTCACGGGGAGCAGGTGGGACCAATATTCACTCAGAGGGAGCAGGTGGGACCAATAGTCACTCACAGGTAGCAGGTGGGACAACTATTCACTCAGAGGGAGCAGATGGGACTAATATTCACTCAGAAGGAGCAGGTGGAACCCATATTCACTCACGGGGAGCAGGTGGAACCCATATTCACTCACGGGGAGCAGGTGGAACCCATATTCACTCACGGGGAGCAGGTGGAACCCATATTCACTCACGGGGAGCAGGTGGGACCAATATTCACTCAGAGGGAGCAGGTGGGACCAAAATTCACTCACAGGTAGCAGGTGGGACAACTATTCACTCAGAGGGAGCAGATGGGACCAATATTCACTCAGAGGGAGTAGGTGGGACCAATATTCACTCATAGGGAGCAGGTGGGACCAATATTCACTCACAGGGAGCAGGTGGGAATAATTTTCACTCATGGGGAGCAGGTGGTACTAAAATTCACTCAATGGGATCAGATGGGACCAATATACACTCACGGAGAGCAGGTGAGACTAATATTCACTCAAGGGGAGCAGGTGGGACCAATATTCACTCACAGTCAGCAGGTGGGACCAATATTCACTTACAGGGAGCAGGTGGGACCAATATTCACTCACAGGGAGCAGGTGGGACTAATATTCACTCACAGGAAGCAGGTGGGACCAATATTCACTCACAGGGAGCAAGTGGGACCCATATTTACTCACAGGGAGCAGGTAGGACAAATATTCACTCGCGGGGAGCAGGTGGGACTAATATTCACTCAAAGGAAGCATATGGGATCATTATTCACTCACAGGGAGCTTTTGGGACCAATGTTCACTCACGGGGAGCAGGTGGGGTCAATATTCACTCGCGGGGACCAGGTGAGACCAATATTCACTCACGGGGAGCAGGTGAGACCAATATTCACTCACAGGGAGCAGGTGAGACCAATATTCACTCACAGGGAGAAGGCGGGACAAATATTCACTCACGGGGAGCAGGTGGGACCAATATTCACTCACGGGGAGCAGGTGGGACCAATATTCACTCAAAAGGAGCAGGAAGGACAAATATTCACTCACGGGGAGCAGGTGGGACCAATATTCACTCACGGGGAGCAGGTGGGACTAATATTCACTCACGGGGAGCAGATGGGACCAATATTCACTCACAGGGAGCAGGTGGGACCAATATTCACTCACGGGGAGCATGTGGGACCAATATTCACTCACAGGGAGCAGGTGGGACCAATATTCACTCACAGGGAGCAGGTGGGACCAATATTCACTCACGGGGAGCAGGTGAGACCAATATTCACTCACAGGGAGCAGGTGAGACCAATATTCACTCAAAAGGAGCAAAAAGGACTAATATTCACTCGCGAGAAGCACATGGGACCAATATTCACTCACAGGGAGCACGTGGGACCAATATTCACTCACAGGGAGCAGGTGGGACCAATATTCACTCACAGGGAGCAGGTGGGACCAATATTCACTCACAGGGAGCAGGAGGACCAATATTCCCTCACAGGGAGCAGGTGGGACCAATATTCACTCACAGGGAGCACGTGGGACCAATATTCACTCACAGGGAGCAGGTGGGACCAATATTAACTCACAGGGAGCAGGTGGGACCAATATTCACTCACAGGGAGCAGGTGGGACCAATATTCACTCACGGGGAGCAGGTGGTACCAATATTCACTCACGGGGAGCAGGTGAGACCAATATTCACTCACAGGGAGCAGGTGGGACCAATATTCACTCACTCGCAGCGAGCAGGTGGGCCTAATATTCACTCACGGGGAGCAAGTGGAACCAATATTCACTCACAGGGAGCTTTTGGGACCAATATTCACTCACAGAGTGCAGGTGGGACCAATATTCACTCACTCACAGGGAGCAGGTGGGACCAATATTCTCTCACAGGGAGCAGGTGGGACAAATATTAGCACACAGGGGACAGGTGGGACCAATATTCACTCAATGAGAGCAAGTGGGACCAATATTCACTCACAGGGAGCAGGTGGGACAAATATTAGCTCACAGGGGACAGGTGGGACCAATATTCACTCAATGAGAGCAGGTGGGACCAATATTCACTCACAGGGAGCAGGTGGGACCAATATTCACTCACAGGGAGCAGGTGGGACCAATATTCACTCAAAGGGAGCAATTGGGACCAATATTCACTCACGGGAGCAGGTGGGACCAATATTCACTCACAGGGAGCAGATGGGACCAATATTAACTCAAGGGGCGAAGGTGGGACCAATATTCACTCAAGGGGAGGAGGTGGAACTAATATTCACTCACGGGGGAGCAGATGGGACTAATATTCACTCAGAGGGAGCAGGTGGAACCCATATTCACTCACGGGGAGCAGGTGGGACCAATATTCACTCACGGGGAGCAGGTGGGACCAATATTCACTCAGAGGGAGCAGGTGGGACCAATAGTCACTCACAGGTAGCAGGTGGGACAACTATTCACTCAGAGGGAGCAGATGGGACTAATATTCACTCAGAAGGAGCAGGTAGAACCCATATTCACTCACGGGGAGCAGGTGGAACCCATATTCACTCACGGGGAGCAGGTGGGACCAATATTCACTCACAGGAAGCAGGTGGGACCAATATTCACTCACAGGGAGCAGGTGGGACCAATATTCACTCACAGTCAGCAGGTGGGACCAATATTCACTTACAGGGAGCAGGTGGGACCAATATTCACTCACAGGGAGCAGGTGGGACCAATATTCACTCACAGGAAACAGGTGGGACCAATATTCACTCACAGGGAGCAGGTGGGACCCATATTTACTCACAGGGAGCAGGTAGGACAAATATTCACTCGCGGGGAGCAGGTGGGACTAATATTCACTCAAAGGAAGCATATGGGATCATTATTCACTCACAGGGAGCTTTTGGGACCAATGTTCACTCACGGGGAGCAGGTGGGGTCAATATTCACTCGCGGGGACCAGGTGAGACCAATATTCACTCACGGGGAGCAGGTGAGACCAATATTCACTCACAGGGAGCAGGTGAGACCAATATTCACTCACAGGGAGAAGGTGGGACAAATATTCACTCAAAAGGAGCAGGAAGGACAAATATTCACTCACGGGGAGCAGGTGGGACCAATATTCACTCACGGGGAGCAGGTGGGACCAATATTCACTCACGGGGAGCTGATGGGACCAATATTCACTCACAGGGAGCAGGTGGGACCAATATTCACTCACGGGGAGCATGTGGGACCAATATTCACTCACAGGGAGCAGGTGGGACCAATATTCACTCACAGGGAGCAGGTGGGACCAATATTCACTCACGGGGAGCAGGTGAGACCAATATTCACTCACGGGGAGCAGGTGAGACCAATATTCACTCAAAAGGAGCAGGAAGGACTAATATTCACTCGCGAGAAGCACATGGGACCAATATTCACTCACAGGGAGCACGTGGGACCAATATTCACTCACAGGGAGCAGGTGGGACCAATATTCACTCACAGGGAGCAGGTGGGACCAATATTCACTCACGGGGAGCAGGTGGGACCAATATTAACTCACAGGAAGCAGGTGGTACCAATATTCACTCACGGGGAGCAGGTGAGACCAATATTCACTCACAGGGAGCAGGTGGGACCAATATTCACTCACTCACATGGAGCAGGTGGGCCAAATATTCACTCACGGGGAGCAAGTGGAACCAATATTCACTCACAGGGAGCTTTTGGGACCAATATTCACTCACAGAGTGCAGGTGGGACCAATATTCACTCACTCACAGGGAGCAGGTGGGACCAATATTCTCTCACAGGGAGCAGGTGGGACCAATATTCACTCACGGGAAACAGGTGGGACTAATATTCACTCACAGGGAGCATGTGGGACCAATATTCACTCACGGGGACCTTGTGGGACCAATATATACTCACAGGGAGCAGTTGGGAATAATATTCACTCACGGGGAGCAGGTGGGACCAATATTCACTCACGGGGAGCAGGTGGGACCAATATTCACTCACAGGGAGCAGGTGGGACCAATATTCACTCACAGGGAGCAGGTGGGACCAATATTCACTCACAGGGAGCAGGTGGGACCAATATTCACTCACAGGGAGCAGGTGGGACTAATATTCACTGACGGGGAGCAGGTGGTACCAATATTCACTCACAGGGAGCAGGTGGGACCAATATTCACTCACAGGGAGCAGGTGGGACTAATATTCACTGACGGGGAGCAGGTGGGACCAATATTCACTTACAGGGAGCAGGTGGGACCAATATTCACTCACAAGGGGCAGGTAGGACAAATATTCACTCACGGGGAGCAGGTGGGACTGATATTCATTCACGGGGAGCAGTTGGGACCAATATTCACTCACAGGGAGCTGGTGGGACCAATATTCACTCTCGGGGAGCAGATGGGACTAATATTCACTCAGAAGGATCAGTTGGGACCAATATTCACTCACGGGGAGCAGGTGGGACCAATATTCACTCACGGGGAGCAGGTGGGACCAATATTCACTCACAGGGAGCAGGTGGGACCAATATTCACTCACGGGGAGCAGGTGGGACCAATATTCACTCACAGGGGGCAGGTGGGACCAATATTCACTCACAGGGAGCAGGTGGGAACAATATTCACTCACAGGGAGCAGGTGGGACCAATATTCACTCACAGGGAGCAGGTGGGACCAATATTCACTCACGGGGAGCAGGTGGGACCAATATTCACTCACAGGGGGCAGGTGGGACCAATATTCACTCACAGGGAGCAGGTGGGACCAATATTCACTCACAGGGAGCAGGTGGGACCAATATTCACTCACAGGGAGCAGGTGGGACCAATATTCACTCACAGGGAGCAGGTGGGACTAATATTCACTGACGGGGAGCAGGTGGGATCAATATTCACTCACAGGGAGCAGGTGGGACCAATATTCACTCACAGGGAGCAGGTGGGACCAATATTCACTCACGGGGAGCAGGTGGAACCAATATTCACTCACGGGGAGCAGGTGTGACCAATACTCACTCACGGGGAGCAGGTGGGACCAATATTCACTCACAGGGAGCAGGTGGGACCAATATTCACTCACAGGGAGCAGGTGGGACCAATATTCACTCACAGGGAGCAGGTGGGACTAATATTCACTGACGGGGAGCAGGTGGGACCAATATTCACTTACAGGGAGCAGGTGGGACCAATATTCACTCACGGGGAGCAGGTGGGACCAATATTCACTCACGGAGGAGCAGTAACTGAATAAACAACATAATAAAACTGTTGATTTTGTATGAAGAACACAATAAAATTGTTATTTTGAATGAACAGGAGGAAGTGGTGTAGGACTCCGTACATAAACGCTCTCTAAACCCTGGCCAATAATAATAATAATATAATCAATAAAGTCAAATTACACTAGGCTCGTGTATGCAATTATTCAGACTGATGAGCAGTAATTTATAGCGTAATGGGTGATTAAGGGTCTTGGCCGTTTATGTAATAACACTCGCTGGAGACAGAGAGAGAGAGAGACAGACAGACAGAGAGACAGAGAGACAGACAGACAGATAGAGAGAGACAGAAACAGAGAGAAAAAGACAGTATTCATGAGATAATCAGAATGATTGCCCATGGGAGCGCTTTAGGCTTCATAAGGGTGAAGAATTCACTCTAGGGAAGGTTACCTGATTCTCCTCCCTTCCCTCTCCCCAACGCTCACTCTCACTCTTAATTCACCCCCACTCTTACTCTCACTTCCCACCCCCACTCTTATTCTCTCTCTCTCTCTCTCTCTCCCTTCCCCCCCACCACCACCACACAGTGGTCCACTAACCACTAACAACCATTGACCTAACAGACCGTCCTCTCCAGTTGCCACGTCACAACAATATTGTATTTATAAATTTGTTATTTATTTATATATACAGGAGTTGCTACAGTGTTGTACATTTCGCCCAGTAACACGCGTACCGTTGCGGGCAGGTCATTAATCCTAATTTCCCCTGGAATTCAACCCGCCAAATCGTTTAACAACTTGTATGTCTCCATATTAGTAAAAATTAACAGCCTTTATCTATAAAACTGATATATAACAAGTGACTATATAAGGTGCACATATAACAATAATATCTTTACAATTACAGAAATTTCATCGAGGAGGTTTCCTAATATTTATTAGGCTTGTGTTGTGTTATATACAAGACTTATTTGCAGTTGACGTTGTATTAATGCAGTAAATCATATTGCTGGGATAAATATTGACTCAGTAACCACCATCTTATGGACCCAGAGAGGTTGTTGACGGACGACTGAAGAACACTTACACAGTCTTCACTCATCGCTAATTGTCTCCAAGGAAATTTTATATTTAACCTAAATCTCTTTTAAGAACATTTTTTAATTCATTCACTTTTAATCTCGGTTAAATACAGCATTTTTATAGTTAAATTTATGGTAAATTTCGTCCAATTTCCCGCCGTATTTTCAAAACTTGTAACGGTCGTTTTCCAGCAATATAGAGAGACGTAACAAGTCTCACCTAATACGTCATATTTTGTACGGAATAGAAAAAAGTCGGTTAAAAATGAGATGCATAAGTAAACTTAGAATGAAGGTTTCAGTTAAGTAAGAGTGTTAGACAGAAAACATGCAGTTATAACATATACATCATTTATCATGCACCTCACGACACTGGAAGACAGAAGAGTGAGGGGAGACATGATCAATACCTACAAAATTCTCAGGAATTGACAGGGAAGATATAAGGATAAATTGTTTAATACTGGTGGGACGCGAACAAGGGGACATAGGTAGAGACTGTGTACCTAAATGAGCCACAGGGACGTTAGAAAGAACTTTTTCACTGTCAGTAGTTAATGGATGGAATGCATTAGACAGTGATGTGGTGGAGGCTGACTCCATACACAGTTTCAAGTGTAGATATGATAGAGCCCAGTAGGCTCAGGAACCTGTACACCTGTTGATTGACGGTTGAGAGGCGGGACCAAAGAGCCAGAGCTCAACCCCCGCAAGCACAACTAGGCGAGTACAACTAGGTGAGTACGACTGAGCTTAAGTTATTGTTATCTTGAGGTTAAGTTACATACAATAAGAGGTTAAGTTGTCGTACACAAGAGGTTAAGTTATCGTACACAAGAGGTTAAGTTGTCGTACATAAGAGGTTAAGTTGTACACAAGAGGTTAAAACACAATATGTTCAGATATCACAATTAAGTTATCGTATGTAAGAGATTAAATTATCGCATATAAGAAGTTATCATACACAAGAAGGTATCGTTCACAAGAGGTTATCATATACAAGAACCTCTCGTATATAAGAAGTTAAGGGATGCAAGAAGTTATCGTACACGAGAGAATCAACATCTCACTATACAAAGGTATCAGCTATTGTACTAAAATGTTAAGTTATCGTATACAAGACCTACTCAAGAGGTTACCATACAAGAGGTTAAATAATCTCAAATAAGAAACAAAAACCATCATACATCAGTTATTAATACACTCGAGGGGGGGGGGAGGATGGCAGATGATATCAGTTTAAAACAAATATCTTACGTGATAAAAATATAAATATATTTATCATGTAATTGTTATCAGCCTTACGGATGCTTAAAGTAGTTTAGAACTCTTAAAAAATATTTAATAACAGGCTAAAATTACAAACAATGTGCAGGAAGCCAGAAGCCACAGCCTAGTGAAACACAAAATAAAACGTGTTTGTGTACCTTGAATTTAAATAATGACCTTCACAACAGGAGATCACTAACAAAAAAAATATGTAAGCCGACTCAATCGCTGATATTTGGGCGAAATCAGAAGCCTATTTGGGCCAATCAGGGCCTAATGGCTTTCTGGGGGACGAGTAACCTAACCTGCAGCTGGGGCGTCTTCCACTCACTGTTCCTATTGTTAAAACTCCACATTGGCACACTGAATAATGCCCGTCCTCACACTAGGCTCGTTAAAGCAGCGGCCGTCCTCCCCAGTAGCATTCATCAATTTTAACATACTGTGTATCAAAAACTGGTTTGTTCTCATATTTATTTATATTTTTGTATATACAAAATCTGTGTATAGTTAGGCTTAGATTTTGTTGGAGATTGTTTGAATTTGAAGTACGTGGGTGAAGCATTTATAGCAACCTGGGCGCGACTCAAGTCCATTCCAACCAGCGGTCGACCCCACAGATGCATTCATAAATGTTAACATGATGTTCGTTCAAAACGGGAATTTTCCCAAATATAAATTAATATTATAATATAATAGCATATTGTGCATATATAGGCATAGGTTAGCTTAGGTGTTTAGGTTCTGTTGGTGATTATTTGTATTTGTAGTACGTGGGTGAAGCATTTACAGTGTTGTGGTTCGAACAAAATTCGTCAGTGAAGCACTTGTTCCGGATATGTTCGAACGTCAGCAGTTGTGAGTCTTCTTTTTTCCCGTCATTCATTCCAGCAGTCCGTCCTCCAAACAAAGACCCAAAAGTGATTCCATCCACCCGCCAAACCCCCCAGGTTTTTATGAATGGAGTACAGTTTACACACGACTCACAACTGATGACGTTCGAACACTTCCGGAACAAGTGCTTCACTGACGACTTTTGTTCGAACCACAACGCTGTAAATGCTTCACTCACCTACTACAAATACAAATAATCGCCAACAGAACCTAAACACCTAACCTATGCCTATATATACACAATATGCTAATATATTATAATATTAATTTATATTTGGGAAAATTCCCGTTTTGAATGAACAGCATGTTAACATTTATGAATGTGTCTGTGGGGTTGACTGCTGGTTGGAATGGACTTGAGCCGAGGACAGGTTGCATTCCGAGCCGGACATATATAAATGGTTGGACGCATTTCCTATCACCTAATGCCTCTATTCACCTGGCAGTACGTGTTTATTCAGGAGTTAGACAGCTTGTTTGATTGATTTTGATTGTTGCCGCCGAAGGCTGCTAGTTTATTGTGCACCCCATGCTCATCCTGTGAGCGGTAGCGCAAAAGCATTACAGAGGGCACAAAAGGTCTTTATCAGACCTCATCTTAGATTATTACATAAACAATTTCATCTATCCTTCACACCTTATAGTTACAATGTCAGCTTGTTACAGAGAAAGTGCTATTTCAAGAGCTATATATTTACAGTAAGCCATTATACATTAATGGCAGGTCTTATCGCTAATACATAATAGTTTGACCAATGGGGATATTACAGAGTCATAGGGGAGCTTCTGTTTATTATTAGTCCTCTCAATACACTACTTGTTTCTGAATCTCATATGTCGTTCATCTACTGGAAGCGAAATGTGGATACAGTGCAAGGATTTCAGGTAATTTATCCATGGTAATAAGATAGGTTGCCATATCATACAGAGTGAGCTTAGAATTATCTCTAAATGGCTCAATTTTACAACAATCCAAGATATAGTGTTCGAGTGTGTGTCCCTGCCTATGTCCACACACTTTACACTTTACTTCATCTAGATCCCTATACAAGCCCAACTGCCAGAGATACTTGTAGCCAAGTCTTATACAAACTGTGACAACATCTGTTAGTCTACTGACTGTTACTTGCCCCATACACATGTTTTACTTCACACATTTCATTGTGATGAACGATGGACCTACTAGTTCCAGTTTGCACTGTTCTACTTTCTTCAAATCCATCCAGGAGTTCTCGTCTAATGACACTTTTAAGGGACCTATTTGATAACTCAAGATTCCGTTCAATACTGTCTTTATTTACTGCAGCCTTAGCAAGGGCAGCTTGTTGTTGAGTTGCATCCTGGGGGGGGGGGGAGGTCTGTAATTAGACCTCAGGGGAAGGAGACCTCGATATAAGCCTAACGTGTATGAATACACTCTGGCTGCCTGTCCCCCGACAAAATTAATTAATTGTAAAGTCAATTATCAGAGTATAATCATATTTCAACCGTTTTATTTAATAAATTTTTAAGGGAATAATTAGGAGTAAATGTGAATAATGTGGAGTAAACACAAGTTCACAAAATCTTCCCTCACATGAAGGAGGCACATGTTGTCCCGTCACAGTCTCTCGCTCACATATAATGACGCCAGAGCCACCAATGGCTACAGGCATAAACCTATCATGTTGTAAGGTCGACAGTGTCTAGGTCCATCTAACTCCTGTGTACACGACGCTAATGAAATTACTCTATAGTTCGGTGGGTCTTGATTTCTTCCTCCCTAGAAGACACAAACACTAAATTGGTTATTTGTTAAACGTATCAGGCGCCCTGCTACAAGATTTTGAGTTCCTTATTTTAATGTCTTGATTGGTTTAATGGCCTATTAAAATTATAGATTTTTTGACGCCTATATAATCAATGTGGAAGCTTCTCTATGTTCTTCTCTCTTCCCGTCATCACTGTAACCATCTACACTACACACCATCATCACTGTAACCATCTACACTACACACCACCATCACTGTAACCATCTACACTACACACCACCATCACTGTAACCATCTACACTACACACCATCATCACTGTAACCATCTACACTACACACCATCATCACTGTAACCATCTACACTACACACCACCACCATCACTGTAACCATCTACACTACACACCACCATCATCACTGTAACCATCTACACTACACACCACCACCATCACTGTAGCCATCTACACTACACACCACCACCATCACTGTAACCATCTACACTACACACCACCACCATCACTGTAACCATTTACATTACACACCACCATCATCACTGTAACCATCAACACTACACACCACCATCACTGTAACCATTTACACTACACACAACCATCATCATTAGGTTTGTACACAAACATCAACATGGGTTCTGGACAGGGAAATCATGCCTAACAAACCTTTTGGAATTCTATGATAAAATAACAAGGATAAGGCAGGACAGAGAAGGTTGGGCAGACTGCATATTTCTAGACTGCCAGAAAGCCTTTGATACAGTACCGCACATGAGACTGCTATTCAAACTTTTGAGGCAGGCAGGAGTAAGCGGAAAGGCCCTAGCATGGGTAAGGAAGTACCTAACAGGAAGGAGCCAGAGAGTGATGCTAAGGGGCGAGAAGTCGGACTGGCGAACAGTAACGAGTGGAGTACCTCAAGGATCGGTGCTGGGACCAATTCGATTTCTAATTTACGAAAATGACATGTTTACAGGAGTAGAGTCCTGCATATCAATGTTTGCGGATGACACAAAATTAATGGGAAGAGTTGTGACAGATGAGGATTGTAGGATCCTCCAAGAGGACCTGGACAGGTTGCAGAGATGGTCAGAGAAATGGCTACTGGAGTTCAACACGAGCAAATGTAAAGTTATGGAAACGGGATCAGGTGATAGGCGACCAAAGGGACAGTACACTGTAACAGTGCAAGTATTTTGCACTCTTTCATATATAATTGTGAATTATAATTGTAGGTGGGTGTGTGTATGTGTGCGTGTGTGTGTGTGTGTGTGTGTGGGCGAGGAAGAGCGCGGTACTAAGGAGATGTTGACTAGCTTCAATCTGCTGACATGGGAGTACGTAACAAAGAGGGCCTTGTGTACTGCAGGACCTGCCTGGGTCCTATAAGGGTTAGTTTTGCTTCTCAGGCCTTATTTGGGCACGAGGAAGAGAGTACACAGCTTCCCCCACGTTGGGGATGGCTGGTAGATTCAGTTAGCAACCGCCTTGCACAGA
Organism: Procambarus clarkii; assembly: GCF_040958095.1. NCBI lineage: Eukaryota > Metazoa > Arthropoda > Malacostraca > Decapoda > Cambaridae > Procambarus > Procambarus clarkii. Next base: position 28,613,469 of record NC_091189.1, on the reverse strand, counting down.
GAGAAGGTGACCAGCCAGTCTTCCCACCCTGACGGGTGACACCCCCAGGCACCCTCAGGGTGCATCCGTCTGAGTTGTGAGGTAAGAGTGTCAGTAATGCATTGTCTTAATTGGGTGTCTTAGTGGTGATGAGCTGAACCATTTAGCCATGTATAGTGTGGGCGTGTATGTAGTGGGTGATCCTCCCCCCCTTTCAATTTGGTAAATAGTATGTAAAATAATAGAATGTCAAAGTGTTAAATATCAATTGCTGGAAATTGTTGTAATAATTTGAATAATAAACATCTATGTGTAGAATAACAGTTTGTCTACTCTCCCTACTCTTCTTATTCCTCCTACATCTCTACTCCTCCTCCTTTCTTCTCTCTCCCTCCTGCCTCCCCTCTCCCCGTTTTCTATTCCCGCTCGCCTCTTCTCCACCTCAGTTCCTGCCTCAACCTCCCCCATGTTCTATCTACCCATCCTTTCATCCCTCTTTCCTCATCTCCTTTGGGAACTGTCTACCTTTGACGATTCGAGAAAGAGACCTGGGAGTGGACGTAACACCTAATCTATCTCCTGAGGCACATATAAATAGGATAACGACAGCAGCGTACTCTACACTGGCAAAAGTTAGAACATCATTCAGAAACCTAAGTGAGAAGGCTTTTAGGGCGCTTTACACTGCCTACGTGAGACCAGTCTTAGAGTATGCCGCCTCATCATGGAGTCCCCATCTGAAGAAACACATAAGGAAACTGGAAAAGGTTCAGAAGTTTGTGACGAGGCTCCTCCCAGAGTTACGAGAGATGGGATATGAAGAGTGCCTGAAGGAACTGAACCTTACGACACTAGAAAAAAGAAGGGAGAGGGGGGATATGATAGGAACGTATAAAATACTCAGGGGAATTGACAAAGTGGAAATAGATGAAATGTTCACACGGAATAGTAACAGAACGAGGGGACATGGATGGAAGCTGGAAACTCAGATGAGTCACAGAAATGTTATGACGATTTCTTTTAGCGTGAGAGTAGTGGAAAAATGGAATGCACTTCAGGAACAGGTTGTGGAAGCAAACCCTATTCATAATTTTAAAACTAGATATGATAGGAAAATGGGACAGAAGTCATTGCTGTAAACAACCGATGGCTGGAAATGTGGGATCCAAGAGTCAAAACTCGATCCTGCAGGCACAAATAGGTGAGTACAGTGTGTGTGTGTGTGTGTGTGTGTGTGCGAGAGGGCACTGGTGGCTGAGCGTACAGCACACTTTATACGTAATCCTGTGGTCCGGGGTTCGATACCCGGCTATGGCGGAAATAGATGGGCAGAGTTCCTTTCACCCTGATGCCCTTATTACCTAACAGTAAATTAGGTACCTGGAGGTTAGGCAGCAGTTACGGGCTGCTTCCTGGTGTGTGTGTGTGTGTGTGTGTGTGTGTGTGTGTGTATTCACCTAGTTGTATTCACCTAGTTGTATTTGCGGGGGTTGAGCTTTGCTCTTTCGGCCCGCCTCTCAACTTTTTACCAACTACTTTTTTTTTCCACCACACACACACAACCCAGGAAGCAGCCCGTGACAGCTGACTAACTCCCAGGTACCTGTTTACTGCTAGGTAACAGGGGCATTGAGGGTGAAAGAAACTTTGCCCATTTGTTTCTGCCTGGTGCGGGAATCGAACCCGGGCCACAGAATTACGAGTCCTGCGCGCTATCCACAAGGCTACCAGGCCCCTGTGTGTGTGTGTGTGTGCGTGTGTGTGTGTACTCACCTATTTGTATTCACCTATTTGTGCTTGCGTGTGTGTGTGTGTGTGTGTGCGTGTGTGTGTGTACTCACCTATTTGTATTCACCTATTTGTGCTTGCGTGTGTGTGTGTGTGTGTGTGTGTGTGTGTGTGTGTGTGTGTGTGTGTGTTTGCGTGTGTTTGCGTGTGTGTGTGTGTGTGTGTGTGTGTGTGTGTGTGTGTGTGTGTGTGTGTGTGTGTGTGTTTTTGCGTGTTTGTGTGTGTGTGTTTGTGTGTGTACTCACCTATTTGTGTCTGCAGGATCGAGCATTGACTCTTGGATCCCGCCTTTCGAGCATCGGTTGTTTACAGCAATGACTATGGTCATATTTCCCTATCATACCTAGTTTTAAAATTATGAATAGTATTTGCTTCCACAACCTATTCCTTAAGTGCATTCCATTTTTCCACTACTCTCACGCTAAAAGTAAACTTCCTAACATCTCTGTAACTCATCTGAGTTTCCAGCTTCCACCCATGTCCCCTCGTTCTATTACTATTCCGTGTGAACATTTCGTCTATGTCCACTCTGTCAATCCCTCTGAGTATTTTATACGTTCCTATCATGTCCCCCCTCTCCCTTCTTTCTAGTGTCGTAAGGCACAGTTCCTTCAGGCGATCCTCATACCCCATCCCTTGTAACTTTGGGACGAGTCTCGTTGCAAATCTCTGAACTTTTTTCAGTTTCCTTATATGCTTCTTCAGATGGGGACTCCATGATGGCGCGGCATACTCTTAAGACTGGCCTCACGTAGGCAGAGTAAAGCGCTCTAAATGCCTTATTACTTAGGTTTCTGAATGATGTTCTAACTTTTGCCAGGGTAGAGTACGCTGCTGTCGTTATCCTATTTATATGTGCTTCAGGAGATAGATTAGGTGTTACGTCCACCCCCAGGTCTCTTTTTCGCGTCGTCACAGGTAGGCAGTTCCCCTTCATTGTGTACTGTCCCTTTGGTCGCCTATCACCTGATCCCATTTCCATAACTTTACATTTGCTCGTGTTGAACTCCAGTAGCCATTTCTCTGACCATTTCTGCAACATGTTCAGGTCCTCTTGGAGGATCCTACAATCCTCATCTGTCACAACTCTTCTCATCAACTTTGTGTCATCCGCGAACATCGACATGTAGGGCTCTACTCCTGTAAACATGTCATTAACATATACAGTATTAGAAATAGAATAGGTCCCAGCACCGATCCTTGAGGTACTCCACTCGTTACTGTTCGCCAGTCCGACTTCTCGCCCCTTACGACGGTTTTGGCCTCCACCACCTTCTCACCTAACTTGTTCCGTCTACCACTCTGTTTGCGAAAGGTAATTTTCTTATATTTCTTCGGCATCTGTGTTTAGCTACTTTAAATCTATGACCTCTTCTTAAAGTTCCAGGTCTCAGGAAATCTTCCCTATCGATTTTATCAATTCCTGTTACTATTTTGTATGTAGTGATCATATCACCTCTTTTTCTTCTGTCTTCTAGTTTTGGCATATTTAATGCCTCTAACCTCTCCTCGTAGCTCTTGCCCTTCAGTTCTGGGAGCCACTTAGTAGCATGTCTTTGCACCTTTTCCAGGTGCAAAGACATGCTACTCTTAAGGAGGGTAAGGGCCTTAGATCACTCAACTTGGAGGTAGGAGATATGGGGCGACCAAGACAAACGAGTGTCAAAGATGAACCCCAAAAGCTTAGAAGAATCTCGAATCATAGTACGAAAGGGGGATGGCCATATAGCGACAGAGGGGGACGGAGAACGACTTTCTTCCGAGTGAAAGTCATAGCACAAGTTTTACTTGCAGAGAACCTGAAGCCACGATCAGTGGCCCAAGACGACACGGCATCAATCGCAAGTTGAAGCCGCCGTTGAAGGAGAGGCTAATTATCACCTCGACAACAAAGGGTAAGATCGTCGACAAAGAGAACAGAGAAGATCCCAGAAGGAAGGGAAGAAAGAAGACCATTCACAACAGCCAGGCAGGAAAAGAGTAGTGCTCAGAACACTACCTTGGGGCACACCTTCGTATTGCCGAAAAGAGGCAGAGAGAGAGAGAGAGAGAGAGAGTGGTACCAAGCCTCACTCTAAAGAAACGACTAGAGAGGAAGCTTTGAATTAAGAGAGGGAGCTTACCACGAAAGCCAAAAGCACGAAGTTGGGACAGAATATGGTATCTCCAGGTGTTGTCATACATCTTTTCCAGGTCAAAAAGGACAGCAACAACGGAGGTCTTCGCAGCAAAAGCAGGTCGAATATAGACCTCCAAGTTTACCAAGACTTCTGTTGTGCTGCTGCACTTGCGAAAACCAAATTGAGAAGGTTGATGGTGTTCCAAGAACCACATCAGACGGACATACACCATGAGTTCAAAAGAGTTTGCAGAGGCAACTCGTGAGGGCAATAGGGCGAAAGTCCTTAGGGTATGTCCCTTAAGACCCTGGTTTCCGAATAGGGAGAACAACCGCATCGAGCCAGTCCGTAGGGACTGACGACGACTCCCAGATACAATTATACAGATTCAGTAAGTACTGAGACGTGCAAGGAGGGAGATGGCGAAGCATCTTATAATGAATACCATCGGAGCCCGCTGCCGTAGAGCCGCAGAGGGCCAGGGCAGACTGAAGTTCGGAGGGAGAGAAGGGGATAGAAGGGAATTTATAGGAAAGTCGGAGATGAGTGTGAAAATCTAAGGGAAGAGATTCAAGAACAGGCTTACGAAGAAGGAAGGATTGAGAAAGATGAGTACCAGAGCTAACAGAAGAAAAGTGGAAACCCAGTTCGGTCGCGACCATTACTGGATCCGTCACAAGAGTACCGTGGAGGTGAAGGACCGGTGAAACATCTGGAACAAACCTACCCGCTATCTTGCGGATTTTCTTCCAGATCTGCGGCAGAGGAGTATCGGACGTAATGGTGGAAACATAAGATTTCCTGAGAAGCCTGAGAAGTTAAAGAGGATCATTCAGCAGCATAGAAACGAGAAGATAATAATTTCATTCACGCATGAACCCCTACACCCACCACAATTAGAGGGTAGAACACCCAACAAGAGACAGACTGCCCCCCCCCCCCTAGGAGTGCATCGTGAGTATACGCCCCACATTCGTCACCTTAAGAACCATTAGTCCGACGAGACCGGGTTCAGCAACGACAGGAGAATTGACAATAAAAGTATTCCCTCACTCGCGATGTTGAATACCACAGTTCTACGGGTGTGCCTCCCCAAACACCCGGGCATCAAACCAGAAGATGTCTGAAATAATAATCAAGACTGACAAAAGGCTGGCGGGAAAGACAATGAGACAGGAGAGGGGGGGGGACGAAACATAAGGAAGAGGAAACAGTGACCAGCATAATTAGTGAAGATGGCAGCAGGAGCATAAGGCCACAAAAGAACAGAGAACCGTCCCATGGAGCATCACACCCCAGCTGCCACCTACTAAGCCCCTTCACGACGACAACGAGCTGGTAAGAAAGAGGGTACTGAATTAAAAGCTGTTCAACCTACGCTTTATTCAAAAGTAAAACAAAAAAGTACCTAATTTCATCCTCATAGTTTCCTACCTTGTGCTTCAAACTCGTTCAAGTTGAATGCCTAAGCCATTCAACTTCACCATTGTAATCACTGCTATCATCTTATATCATGGTTGTTACATTCAACTCACATTTTACTACAATATACCTAGAATTAATCCTCAAATTATGCTACAATGTACCTGTTGTTAATCCTCAAATTTTCCTATAATGTACCGACTAATCTTCGTCAAATTTTCTTACAATGTACCTGTTAACATTTTTCAATTTTGCTAGAAATTACCTACTTAAAATTATCTGTTAGATTAAGGACCTGCCCGAAACGCTATGCATGTTAGTGGCTTTACCAGAATGTAAAAACATCAATGCTATATACTCTCATAAACCCAATGTATCTTCTTGTATATGTATAAATCAATCAATCAATCAATCAATACTCCACATCCACCACCCAGCAGCCACCATCACCCAACAACTATCACCACCCAACAACTACCTAGAACAGATTATAGTTATGTAGGTTACAGAACAGAATACAAACGGTGGAAGAGGAAGGGAAGGCAACAAAGGACGTGAGTTAACAGAGGAAGCAAATAAGCAAATAGAGAGTGTAAGAGATTTCGGGAGTAAGATCAGATAAAACAGCAAAGGCAGCAGGTTTCAGAGGAAAAGAAGATAATTAAGGAAACGGTGTTAAAGGCCGTAAAAACTACCGAAGGCATGAAATTTAAACAGCAGAAGTTGGAGAGGGAGCTGAGATCAGTATTAATATGCATTCCTCCAGAGCCTAAGGAACACACATGATAAATAAGGAGAGAGAATGGAATAAAATAAAAAGTTCTATAGAAAATTCAGGCCGGAGATGGAACAAGAGAAATGGGGCATTACTAAAGGCTAGGTAAGTTTTAGAGAGGAAGAAATCGACCAGTGAATGTTATTTTTATGAATTTCAATCCAATTAAGTAAATACTAACAGAGAAGAGATTAATTATTTAAGAAATATGGAGAAGTACCATGCAGTGTTTATTAGGGCATGTCTAAGGAGGAAAAGGAGGTAGCATTGAAAATCAGAGAAGAAGAGTTTATGAGAAATGAAAAGAGACCAGACAATGGCACAAAGAGGCCAACATGCCTAGCAACACTAGACACAGTTTTTTCACAAAATGAACCAAATGTTGAAAACATATAGTATGAGATGCCTCTAGGAGCTAGTGACCACCATATTGGTATGCTTGAATACATAGTGGAGGTGAAGGAAATAGTTCACAAAGAAATTCATTGAAGAAGAAGAGAGATTACAGAGGCGGTGAGTACAGCAGGACGAGGAACTTTCTGCGGGAAATCAAAGGAGAAAGAAAAACGGAGGGGAGGACAGCAAGTGAGATGATGATATTCATTGCTGGGAAATGTGCCAATGCAGCAAAACAGTTCATACCACTTAAGAAGGAGGCGGATGAACAAAGTAAAGTAAACCCTTGGTTTACATTCCCAAGCAATGCAGGGAACCTAAAGAAAAAAAACAGGAAAAAGTACAGAGAAATGCAGAGAGAGAACAACAGAGAGGCACTAAAGATAACAAGGAATGAATACACCCGAATTAGGAGAGAAGCAGAGAGGCAATTTAAAAATGGCATTTCTGCAAAAGTTAAAGAACAACCAAAGCTGCTCTATAGCCATATAAGGAGGAAAACGACAGTGAGAGACCATTTACTCAGATTGAGGAAACAAGGTGGAGCTCTCACAGAGAATGGTAAGGAAGAATGTGAGGAAGCCTACGAAGATATCATGAGGTCTTTACATTAGAACCAGCGTGGACACTAAGGTTGCAGGATGAAAACCCGGAGGAAATACTGGATGGGACTGTAGTCACTGTGGCAGAGGTGAACACAATCCTGGGGGACAAGATGTGACAAAATCCTGGGGGACAAGATGTGACAAAATCCTGGGGGACTAGATGCGACAAAGTCCTGGGGGACTAGATGTGACAAAATCCTGGGGGACAAGATGTGACAAAATCCTGGGGGACAAGATGTGACAAAATCCTGGGGGACAAGATGTGACAAAATCCTGGGGGACAAGATGTGACAAAATCCTGGGGGACAAGATGCGACAAAATCCTGGGGGACTAGAGGTGACAAAATCCTGGGGGACTAGATGCGACAAAATCCTGGGGGACTAGATGTGACAAAATCCTGGGGGACTAGAGGTGACAAAATCCTGGGGGACAAGATGCGACAAAATCCTGGGGGACTAGAGGTGACAAAATCCTGGGGGACTAGAGGTGACAAAATCCTGGGGGACTAGATGTGACAAAATCCTGGGGGACTAGAGGTGACAAAATCCTGGGGGACTAGATGTGACAAAATCCTGGGGGACTAGAGGTGACAAAATCCTGGGGGACAAGATGCGACAAAATCCTGGGGGACAAGACCTAGCCTCACCATGGCTGCTTCACCCGTTGTCTACAATTGTTAATAAAACGCTTTAGACAGGAAGTCTTCCGGATGTCTGGAAAAAGCCAAAAGTGGTCCCAATATTAAACAAGAGAATAGAAAGGCGGCACTAAACTACAGACCAGTGTCACTGACAAGAATTCTATCTAAAATGCTGGAGAAAGTAATCAGAGCGAGAATGGTGGAGCATCTTGAGTGGATCGACAAAAATCAGCATGGATTTAGAAATGGAAAGTCGTGCCTGACAACTTGACTGAGTTTTATGACAAGGTATCTAAAATAAGACAGGAAAAGGAAGGCTAAGTAGACCGTATTTTCATAGACTGTCAAAAGGCATTTGAGACAGTTCCTCGGGAAAGACTGGTGTGCCAGATGGAGGACCAGGCTGGGATAACTGGGAAAACACCGGACTGGGTAAAGAAGTACTTGAAGGACAGAGAGCAAAGAGTCACAGTCAGAGAGGAGGCTTCAAGCTGGAGGACTGTAACAAGTGGAGTCCCACAAGGCTCTGTCCTGGAACCACTGCTCCTCATAATTTATATGAACATTATTATTAATTATTTATTTTTTAATAATTAATTTTTTAAATAATTAAATACATGAACATTACTATTAATAAAAAACATGACCTTGAGAAGAAGTATAGGTTAGGAATCGTCTCCAAAGAATTTTCAAAGAATTACTCGTCATTGCTATCTAAAATAATTAGGAGAACCAAAATTAAATACATCAAAATAAATTTACCCAAACAAAGGGCAACATCAAGAAAACATGGAGCACAAATTCACAAATATTGGGATCAAAGAAGATTTTAAATAACAAACCAATATTCCTGTTAAATAATGATGGTCTGCTTTCAGCCTCTGACACTGCTATTGAGTTCAATAGGTTCTTCTCTTCCATTGGTTCATCCCATGCTAATGATATTCCATCTTCCAGTACTAATGTTCAGGACTATCTTACAAGTAACTATCCACAGTTTCAGTACCTAACGCCTGCTAATTCCACTGATGTTAATGAGATAATTCTTTCCCTTAAAACTAAGTCTAGTGCCCTTGAGGAGATACCAACTCTAATTTATAAAGAAAAGCCTCCAGATTTTTAGCTCCTGCCATTGCATTGCTCTACAACAAGTCACTTGAACTCCAAACCTTTCCAGATACTCTAAAAAAAAGTGAGAGTAACTCTTGTCCACAAATGTGGTGATCTCACTGATGTCAACAACTTCAGACATATGTCAATTAATAATAATAATAATAATAATAATAATTTTATTTAGGTAAGGTACATACATAAAGAGATTTTACAAAGTTTGTTGGCTATATAGATAGAGCTAGTACATACAATGCCTAAAGCCACTATTACGCAAAGCGTTTCGGGCAGGAAAAACATTAATGACTATAGCTTAGAACTAATGGGTAAAAAGAATAAGATGTGTTGAGTACAAATAAAAATAGAGGTAAAAGAGGGGGGAACATTGTTGAAAAAGCAGCACAAATACAATTACAAATTATTACAAAAAATTACATTCAAACAGCGTTGATTTGAAAAACAAAAAAAACAAAAAACATACATGGGTTGACAACAGAGGGGTAAGGTGAGTTACAGGGAATTTATTAGGTATAGCTTCGTTTTTAACTTAAACTGGTTGAGAGAGGTACAGTCTTTAACATGGTTGGGAAGGTCATTCCACATTCTGGGCCCCTTGATTTGTAGAGCATTTCTGGTTTCTGCCAAACTAGTCAAAAATATTTGAAAAACTAATCTACAAGCAGCTTTACTCTTATCTAGCCAAACTCAATATACTTAGCTCTTGCCAATATGGCTTCAGACCTAAAAAAAAGCACTAACGATCCACTTATTAGTATGATTAACTTGATACATGCAGCTCTTGATAAAAATGAGTTCTCTGTTGGGTTATTTGTGGACCTGCGTAAGGCTTTTGACACTGTCAACCACCAAAACCTTCTTCTTAAATTACATCATTATGGAGTCAGAGGTCACTCCCTGCAATACCTTCAATCTTACCTTACTGACAGGCTCCAGTATGTTTCTGTGAATAATTCAATTTCTCCCACCCTACCCATCAACATTGGTGTTCCTCAGGGCAGCATACTTGGCCCTCTCCTCTTCCTCATCTACATTAATGACCTTCCGAATGCCTCTCAACACCTCAAACCAGTCTTATTTGCTGACGACACAACCTTCATCTTCTCCAGTCCTGACCCGCTTGCTCTAAATGTCACTGTGAATACTGAACTAAATAAAGTCCATCTTTGGCTAACTGCCAACAAACTCACCCTTAACATTGACAAAACTTTCTATATTTTGTTTGGTAATAAATCCTCAAATAAAATTAATCTAAGAATAAACAATATACAAATCAGTAGTAAAGTTGATGGCAAATTCCTTGGTGTCCTCATCGATAACAAGCTGAATTTCCAGGGACACATTCTAAACATAGCAAAAAAAGTTTCTAAAACTGTTGGCATTCTTTCTAAGATCAGATATTATGTATCTTGCCCTGCTCTGGTGACTCTCTATTACTCTCTCATCTATCCTTATCTCAACTATGGTATTTGTGCTTGGGGTTCTACTACCCAAAATCATTTATGTCCTCTAATTACTCAACACAAAGCTGCTATTAGAATAATATCTAACTCTGGCCCCAAACAGCACTCTGTACCCTTACTCAAATCTCTAAATATGTTAGATATTAAGTCACTGCACATCCTCTCATGTGTACTCTATATATTTAAAACTCTGAATTGTAATGTCAATCCTGACCTTAAAAGCTTCCTAGAGGGTTGTAACAGAACCCATGAGCACCACACCAGAAACAAATACTTATTTGATATTCCAAGAGTACGACTTAATCAAACTAGAAATGCTCTACAAATCAAGGGACCCAGAATGTGGAATGACCTTAATCATGTCAGAGGCTGTACCTCTCAACCAGTTTAAGATAAAAACCAAGTACTACTTAATTAACTCTATGTAACCTACGTATATCCTACCCCCCTAAATGTTAACCCATGTCTTGCTTTTGTTAAACAATGCTGTTCTCCAACGTGTATAATTGCTGATTTCTGCCATGTTCCCCTTTTATATTTTGTATTCCTTTTCAACACAATTTATACCTAATCCCAATTACTAGTTTTAGTCTAAGTGGGGTTTTTCTTCTCCACACCTTGCCCGAAACGTTATGCGTATTAGTGTGTTTTGGTATTGTATGTACTACCTCTATGAATCCAACATTATGTTTGTAAATCAACTATGTATGTACTTTTCTGAATAAAAATTTATTTATTTATTATTTATGAACGACCCGCCCGAGGGAGTGAGCTCATACATGTCAGTGTGTGCAGATGATGCCAAGCTGACCAGGAACGTGAAAACAGATGAAAACTGCAGAAAGTTACAGAAGGACTTTGACAAACTCCAGGAGTGGTCAGACAAATGGTTCTAGGAATTCAGTCCCAATAAGCTAATTATGACCAAACCACACACTAGAAAATGAAGGGATGACGACGTTTCGGTCCGTCCTGAACCATTCTCAGGTCACAATCTACTTGAGAATGGTCCAGGACGGACCGAAACGTCGTCGTCCCTTCACTTTCTAGCGTGTGGTTTGGTCAACAAAATACAAAGGTTTGCAACAACATTGGTGCCAGAGTTAAGAGGCTTAAGCTACGAACATAAGACTAATGGAACTACACCTCAAAGCCCTAGAGGATACAAGGAACGGAGGGGATATGACCACAACTTACAAGAAACTAGAAAACTATTTAGCATGGGTGGAACACGAACAAGGGAACACAGGTGGAAACTTAGTACCCAAATGAGTCACAGGGACATTAGAAAGCATATTTTTCCATTGTCAGAGTAGTTAACAAATAGAATACGTTACACTGTGATGTGGTGGAGGCTGACTCCATACACAGTTTCAAGTGATAGAGCCCAATAGGATCAGGAACCTGAACACCATTTGACTGACAGTTGAGAGGCGGGACCAAAGAGCCAAAGCTCAACCCCCGCAAGCACACCTAGGTGAGTACCGAGGAGAATAGATAAGGACAAGGATAGGCTCTTCAGACAGAGATAAAGCAGGACAAGAGGACACAGGAGGAAGCTGGAAGCACCACTGAGCCTGGTGGGACGTAAGGGGGGGACTCGAACCCTGTACGGCCAGTTAACATGTGCAATGTTCTAAAAAAGGAAGTTGTGGAAGCCGCTTCCATCCACATCTTTAAGGACAGATTCAGCAAGGAATGTGAAAGTGAGAATAGTTAAGTTGCAACACCACAGGTACAAGGGCAGTAGGCGGGGTACAGAGAGCTAGACCTCACTCCCCCGTAGACACTGATAGGTAAGCACCACCAACTCTCCCAATTTCCTGCTGGCAGATTCCAGCCAAATCTAAACCAGGCTGTGGCTCCGCTAATGGATGAGGAGGGGGGGCCGGGATGGAGGGGGGGAAGGTGGTGGAAGTCTGGGGATTTCGAGAAGGAGGGAAGGAGGGAGTGTGAGGAGGAGAGAGGGTGAGAGAGAGCGCGGGGGAGTGTGTGGGGGAGAGGGGGGGGGGTGGAGTGAGAGGGTGAGTGACGTAATGAGGAGAAGTAAAGAGAGATAATAGTGATTCTCATTTTCTCTCTCCTTAATTTCTTCACAATATAAACTGGAAATCTGAACTCAACAATTCACAAGATATAAATTCATTAGCCGACATCTTGCTCTCCAAAACACTAAGCCTCTACAACACACACTGTCCTCTCCAAAACACTAAGCCTCTACAACACACACTGTCCTCTCCTCACCAAGCAAGTAACTGTCAAAACATTAAACAACTCTTGGTTCACAAGTGGCTTACTTAAAGCAATTAACAAGAAACACGAATATGAAAAAAAACATAATTGGCCTAGTAACAAAAGAAGAAGTTAAGAGATACTCATCAGTGCTTACCAATATAATAAGAGCCAAAGCTTCCTTTTACGAGAATAGATTTAAAGAAGCAAAAGGAAATATGAAAAGTACATGGAAAGCCATCTCTAACATCTTAAGGTCTAAACAACAACCACATAACAATCAGACAAAACTCTCCAAAGATGGTTACACACTTGCAACAGACTTAGATATTGCAACTGAATTCAATAGCTTATTTTCATCAATTGGCGCAAACTTTGCCGGAAAAATCCCTGAGACCCAGACACTTGTTACTACATCTCACTGGCTCTCTACTCCTTTTACCAGTCAGCCCGACACACATTATATCCATAATTCCATCACATAAAACCAAAGCTGGGAACATTAATGAAATAAAATCTATGACATATAAGAGTGCTGCCCCTGCTCTTGCACTACCCATAGCTCTGTTATTCAACAAATATCTAGTGTCATACCATTCCTGATATCCTTAAAAACACAAGAGTAACGCCAGTTCATAAAGGAGGCGAGACAGCTAACATAAACAATTACAGACCAATTTCAAATCTACCTAAACTTTCAAAAATATTTGAAAACACTATTTACAAACACCATTATTCCTAATTTGTAAAACTCAACATATCAAGTCCCTGTCTGTTTGGCTTCCGTTCCCAAAAGAGTACCAATGATGCCATTATTAGTCTGCTTGACATAATCTACCCGTGACAAAAATGAGTTCCCAATTGGCCTCTTCATTGACTTGAGAAATGCCTTTGATATTATAAACCATAACTTCCTCTTACATAAACATCACCACTATGGTATCCGAGGCCTTGCTCTGGACTATATTCGTTCCTATCTCAGTGACAGACACCAATATGTAGTCATCAACAACATAACCTCCTCCACTCTACCATTGACAGTAGGGGTGCCACAGGGCACCATCTTGGGACCTCTCATATTTCTTATATACATCAATGACTTGCCAAATGTTTCTAACAGTCTTAAATTTATACTATTTGCAGACGATACTACCTTCATCTATTCTAACTCCAACCCACACACACTAAACAACATTGTCAACGGTGAATTAAAAAAGTCTACTCGTGGATGTCAACCAACAAACTCACACTTAACATAGATAGAAAAGAGCTACTGCATTTTATTTGATAGTAAATCATCAAATCAGATCCAACTTCAGATAGACAATGTTAACATTAACAATACAAATGAGGGACGTTCCTTGGCCTATACATAAACAAGAGACTCAACTTCAACACCCACATATAACACACAGCCAAAAAAGTCTCAAAAAACGGTGGGTATACTTTCTAAAATCAGATATTATGTTCCCCACTCTGCTCTCCTCTCATTATACTACGCACTAATCTATCCCTATCTTACATACGGTGTCTGTACATGGGGCTCAACCACTGCCAATTACCTCAAGCCTATCATCACACAGCAAAAATCTGCTATCAGAACTATAACAAATTCTGTCTTCAGACAACACACAGCCTCTCTATTTAAATCCCTTAACATGCTAAACATACTCTCACTCCACACATTCTCTTGTGCTATCTACATGTATAAAACCTTGTTCCTAACTTTGGTACACACAAACGCTGTAGCCTACAGCAGCGGTACACACAGACGCTGTAGCCTACAGCAGCGGTACACACAGACGCTGTAGCCTACAGCAGCGGTACACACAGACGCTGTAGCCTACAGCAGCGGTACACACAGACGCTGTAGCCTACATCAGCGGTACACACAGACGCTGTAGCCTACAGCAGCGGTACACACAGACGCTGTAGCCTACATCAGCGGTACACACAAACGCTGTAGCCTACAGCAGCGGTACACACAGACGCTGTAGCCTACAGCAGCGGTACACACAGACGCTGTAGCCTACAGCAGCGGTACACACAGACGCTGTAGCCTACATCAGCGGTACACACAAACGCTGTAGCCTACAGCAGCGGTACACACAGACGCTGTAGCCTACATCAGCGGTACACATTAGGGGCCTCGTAGCCTGGTGGATAGCGCGCAGGACTCGTAATTCTGTGGCGCGGGTTCGATTCCCGCACGAGGTAGAAACAAATGGGCAAAGTTTCTTTCACCCTGAATGTCCCTGTTACCTAGCAGTAAATAGGTACCTGGGAGTTAGTCAGCTGTCACGGGCTGCTTCCTGGGGTGTGTGTGTGGTGTGAAAAAAAAAAAGTAGTTAGTGTAGTTAGTAAACAGTTGATTGACAGTTGAGAGGCGGGCCGAAAGAGCAAAGCTCAACCCCCGCAAACACAACAACTAAGTGAATACATAGACGCTGTAGCCTACATCAGCGGTACACGCAGACGCTGTAGCCTACATCAGCGGTACACGCAGACGCTGTAGCCTACAGCAGCGGTACACACAGACGCTGTAGCCTACATCAGCGGTACACGCAGACGCTGTAGCCTACATCAGCGGTACACACAGACGCTGTAGCCTACATCACCGGTACACGCAGACGCTGTAGCCTACAGCAGCGGTACACACAGACGCTGTAGCCTACATCACGGTACACGCAGACGCTGTAGCCTACAGCAGCGGTACACACAGACGCTGTAGCCTACAGCAGCGGTACACACAGACGCTGTAGCCTACAGCAGCGGTACACACAGACGCTGTAGCCTACAGCAAAGGTACACTGGAAAACATTGTGTTAAGTGGTGGAGAGAGAGAGTGTGCCGCTGGGGTCTGGCCACACACACACTTCCAAAGGGTCGCGTGACTAAACAGATTTTGACAAGACATTCCATAAAAAGGAACATAACATGTGCCAATATGATCATTATTGACGAAAATGGGTGACAAGTGATCATTTTTTTGCATTGCCTCCCACTGTGCTGCCAATCTGCTGTATGGTCTTTATAAATCTTGTTTATCAGTATCTTTTGCTACCCAGTCTCCCAATCTTTATGTACCCAATCTGAACATCTTTACCATTGTGATCATTGCTGTCTTATATGTGCTGTCAATCTGCTGTATGGTGTCTATTAATCTTGTTTAAATTACTAATCAAGCTGTCAATGTAATCAATCAGAGCTTTAATATAACAATGTGCTTTAATATACTTACTTATCTCTCTCATCTCATTTTTCTCTTGTAATGTATCTTTATCATTTATCAATTCTGATAGAAATTACCTACTTAAAATTATCTGCTAGATTAAGGACCTGCCCGAAACGCTGCGCGTACTAGTGGCTTTACAAGAATGTAAATACTGTACTATCCAATGTATTCTCTCAAACCCAATGTACCTTGTATATATATATAAATAAAAAAAAATAAAAAAGTTCGTTCCACTGTGCTAATTGCCTGCCAGTGCTCCTCATTCATACGATTCTCGAATGGCATTAAAGTTCTCTATATGGTTGGGTTTATCGCCTTAAGCTGCACCAAGCCTACAGTTTCCATTCTCTTCCGGAACCATTCACACTGGGGGGGGGGGGGGTAGAAATAGCCTAAGCTACTCTATCCCTTTGAGGTGTATTCTTTTTCTTGTCTCAATAAACATACTTGAACCATTCACACTTGCCTCCCTTGTGAGACATATTTCCGTCTGTTCTACTTGCTCCAAGGTTACAATGTGGCGCTCGTCACTGCTGTCAAGTTTTTCCTTTAGATCTTCAGTAACCTCTTCCAAGTTAAAGTTACTGAAGATGGTAAAGGAAGCAGGGGACAGGAAGACACCCACACCATACAGGGAGGCAACTACAGGAATCAGAAAGAAGGATCTGGGATTGGATATAATTCCGACCCTCTCACCAGAGGTACACATCAACAGGACAACATCAGCAGCACATGAGACGCTGGTAAATATAAGAACATCGTATAGAAACCTGAATCAAGACTCCTTGAAGACAATCTACACAACACTCGTTAGACTAATGGTGTAATATGCAGCACCGGCCTGGAATCCCCACCTTGTGAAGCAGAAAGACAAAATTTAAACGGTACAAAGGTTTGAAACCAGACTGGTACGAGAGTTAATAAGGTTAAGCTACGAAGATAGAGGATAGCCCTCTAGGGGAAAACCGTAGAGGATAGAAGGAATAAAGGGGGATATGCTCACAACATACAAGATACTTGGTCAACACGGGGCACTCAAACAATACGTTGACAAAGCCACCTCCAGCCACACCTCACAATCAACAACACAGCGTGTATGACAAACAACAACAACACACCGTGTATGACAAACAACAACAACACACCGTGTATGACAAACAACAACAACACACCGTGTATGACAAACAACAACAACACACCGTGTATGACAAACAACAACAACACACCGTGTATGACAAACAACAACAACACAGCGTGTATGACAAACAACAACAACACACCGTGTATAACAAACAACAACAACACACCGTGTATGACAAACAACAACAACACACCGTGTATGACAAACAACAACAACACACCGTGTATGACAAACAACAACAACACACCGTGTATGACAAACAACAACAACACACCGTGTATGACAAACAACAACAACACACCGTGTATGACAAACAACAACAACACACCGTGTATAACAAACAACAACAACACACCGTGTATGACAAACAAACAAACAACCTCCTGACGGCCGGTATAGGAACTAGAGACTGTCAGGGAAAAATTCATCAACTCAATAGCTATTTACTCGGACAAAATCATCCCCCAAAATCTAATAACCTATTCCCTCCTATCCCCCCCCCCCACTATCTTCTATCCTCACCTTTCTTCTCTTCCTCCTCCTCTCTTCCTCCTCCTCTCTTCCTCCTCCTCTCTTCCTCCTCCTCTCTTCCTCCTTTTCTCCCCACACTATCCCAAAGAACTATTATAAGGGGAAAAATATTATTAAATCAGAGTAATGATAGTATATCATTTAGGGACAGCATATACTGTAGTGTTATAGTATAGCGATAGACACATATGTTGGGATTATATGCTCACAAGGACCGAAGCTGTGTAAGGTGACAGTATGAGGACCGAAGCTGTGTAAGGTGACAGTATGAGGACCGAAGCTGTGTAAGGTGACAGTATGAGGACCGAAGCTGTGTAAGGTGACAGTATAGGGACCGAAGCTGTGTAAGGTGACAGTATGAGGACCGAAGCTGTGTAAGGTGACAGTATGAGGACCGAAGCTGTGTAAGGTGACAGTTTAGGGACCGAAGCTGTGTAAGGTGACAGTATGAGGACCGAAGCTGTGTAAGGTGACAGTATAGGGACCGAAGCTGTGTAAGGTGACAGTATAGGGACCGAAGCTGTGTAAGGTGACAGTATAGGGACCGAAGCTGTGTAAGGTGACAGTATGAGGACCGAAGCTGTGTAAGGTGACAGTTTAGGGACCGAAGCTGTGTAAGGTGACAGTATGAGGACCGAAGCTGTGTAAGGTGACAGTATAGGGACCGAAGCTGTGTAAGGTGACAGTATAGGGACCGAAGCTGTGTAAGGTGACAGTATAGGGACCGAAGCTGTGTAAGGTGACAGTATAGGGACCGAAGCTGTGTAAGGTGACAGTTTAGGGACCGAAGCTGTGTAAGGTGACAGTATAGGGACCGAAGCTGTGTAAGGTGACAGTATAGGGACCGAAGCTGTGTAAGGTGACAGTATAGGGACCGAAGCTGTGTAAGGTGACAGTATAGGGACCGAAGCTGTGTAAGGTGACAGTATAGGGACCGAAGCTGTGTAAGGTGACAGTATAGGGACCGAAGCTGTGTAAGGTGACAGTATAGGGACCGAAGCTGTGTAAGGTGACAGTTTAGGGACCGAAGCTGTGTAAGGTGACAGTATAGGGACCGAAGCTGTGTAAGGTGACAGTATAGGGACCGAAGCTGTGTAAGGTGACAGTATAGGGACCGAAGCTGTGTAAGGTGACAGTATAGGGACCGAAGCTGTGTAAGGTGACAGTATAGGGACCGAAGCTGTGTAAGGTGACAGTATAGGGACCGAAGCTGTGTAAGGTGACAGTATAGGGACCGAAGCTGTGTAAGGTGACAGTATAGGGACCGAAGCTGTGTAAGGTGACAGTATAGGGACCGAAGCTGTGTAAGGTGACAGTATAGGGACCGAAGCTGTGTTAGGTGACAGTATAGGGACCGAAGCTGTGTAAGGTGACAGTATAGGGACCGAAGCTGTGTAAGGTGACAGTATAGGGACCGAAGCTGTGTAAGGTGACAGTATAGGGACCGAAGCTGTGTAAGGTGACAGTTTAGGGACCGAAGCTGTGTAAGGTGACAGTATAGGGACCGAAGCTGTGTAAGGTGACAGTATAGGGACCGAAGCTGTGTAAGGTGACAGTATAGGGACCGAAGCTGTGTAAGGTGACAGTATAGGGACCGAAGCTGTGTAAGGTGACAGTTTAGGGACCGAAGCTGTGTAAGGTGACAGTATAGGGACCGAAGCTGTGTAAGGTGACAGTATAGGGACCGAAGCTGTGTAAGGTGACAGTATAGGGACCGAAGCTGTGTAAGGTGACAGTATAGGGACCGAAGCTGTGTAAGGTGACAGTATAGGGACCGAAGCTGTGTAAGGTGACAGTTTAGGGACCGAAGCTGTGTAAGGTGACAGTATAGGGACCGAAGCTGTGTAAGGTGACAGTTTAGGGACCGAAGCTGTGTAAGGTGACAGTATAGGGACCGAAGCTGTGTAAGGTGACAGTATAGGGACCGAAGCTGTGTAAGGTGACAGTTTAGGGACCAAAACAGTGTGAGGTGACAGTATAGGGACCAAAACAGTGTAAGGTGACAGTACAGTACAAGGATCGAAACAGAATAAGGAGTCAGTATAAGGACAAAAACAATACAAGTAGAGTCAGTATAAGGACAAAAACAATACAAGTAGAGTCAGTATAAGGACAAAAACAATACAAGTAGAGTCAGTATAAGGACAAAAACAATACAAGTAGAGTCAGTATAAGGACAAAAACAATACAAGTAGAGTCAGTATAAGGACAAAAACAATACAAGTAGAGTCAGTATAAGGACAAAAACAGTTTAAAAGCCATTTATTGTATTAGAAAGAGAGTAACCCTCCTCAAACAAACACACACGCGCACAAACACACACACAGGACAACAAACAACAAACCTAACCTAACCTAACCTAACCTAACCAACAAACAAGAAACCGGGGTTGCGGGCGACCCCCGTAAGCACAGCTAGGTGAGTACACGCACACTGTTGAGAGGCAGAACCAAAGTGCCAGAGCTCAACCCCCGTAAGCACAGCTAGGTGAGTACACACACACAGTTGAGAGGCGGGACCAAAGTGCCAGAGCTCAACCCCCGTAAGCACATCTAGGTGAATAAAATCATAAATGGGACATAAGCCTAGATAGCTCAGTTGGGAGAGCGTTAGACTGAAGATCTAAAGGTCCCCGGTTCGATCCCGGGTCTGGGCAAGTGAATTTTGGAATATGCAGCAGTTGTATGGTGACCATGTCTTAAGGAATATGCAGCAGTTGTATGGTGACCATGTCTTAAGGAATATGCAGCAGTTGTATGGTGACCAAGTCTTAAGGAATATGCAGCAGTTGTATGGTGACCAAGTCTTAAGGAATATGCAGCAGTTGTATGGTGACCAAGTCTTAAGAAGCATATAAGGAAACTGAAAAAGGGGCAACAACATGCTACAAAATGGCTTCCCGGACAAAAAAAAGAGTTACGAGGAGAGACTAGAGGCGCTAAACTCTCTAAACTAGAAGATAGAAGAAAAAGAGAAGATATGATCATTTACAACATACCAAAAAGGAGTCGACCAAATTGACAAAGAGGAATGCCTGAAGCCAGCAACTTCACGAACAAAAGGACACAGATTCAAGCTAAAGAAATAAAGGTGCCGACAAAAATATTATAAAGTTTCTTTTTCGCAAACAGAGTGGTAGACGGTTGGAACAAGTTAAGGGAGAAGGTGGTGGAGGCCAAACCCGTCAGTAGTTTCAAAGTGTTATACGACAAAGAGTACGGGGCAATATTTAAAAAATTTTAAGTACTGGGAACTCTTAGTGCCTTATATGTTCTCTGTATTCCCTCTATTTCAGCAATCTCTCCTGCTCTGAAGGGGGAGTGAGTACCGAGCAGTACTCAAGACGGGACAACACCAGTGATTTAAATAGTACATTAACATTGCGGTGGGATTCCTGGATTCCCCCACACTCATAATCCGTCCTATCATTTTACTCACCGACGCCATATTTCTTTCCTTAACTGTCAGACACACTACGTGGATATAAAGATTCCAACTACCTGGTCACTAGGAGACTCGAACCACCTACCCCTCGAGTGAGAGACGGAAGCTCTATCCACCATGTAATAGTCTTAATAAGGAAAGATTCTAAAATCAACAAACTGCAGGAATTCTCCCAGAGGGAGAGAGGAAGAGAGAGAGAGCTCACCTGACGTGGTGGAGGAGAGTGAAGATGACGAGGAGGGCAGCCGGGTGTCTGGGCGAGCTGACCTCTACCCACACACACATGCTGACCTGCCGTCCCTGGCCGGCACTCCTCTCCGTCCCTGGCCGGCACTCCTCTCCGTCCCTGGCCGACACTTTGGCCCGGCTCCCACAACACCACCTCCAATAGGTTAGTGGCGGCCTTTAATTAGTCCGGGATACAGATGCAGTCACAACCATCCTTGTTGGTACCTGTTCTCTCAGGCTGTTGGTGCTTGCTTGTAGTATCACTCACGAGGTGTCACTCTGGTCAGGGCCGACCCACTAAAAAAAACACGGATTCTTTGTGTGTGTGTGTGTGTGTGTGTGTGTGTGTGTGTGTGTGTGTGTGTGTGTGTGTGTGTGTGTGTGTCTGTCTGTCACTTGCAGGTTATAGGAGAGCGTGCAGGAGTGAGAGGACACGCGGGATGAGAGCAGTGTGCGCCAGGGAGAGTGAGGAGAGAGTGAGAGCCACGGGTGGCTTCGCCCAACACCGCCACCCATCTCACTCCAGTGACGACGGCGCCCTATTTTCCTCCCTACCTCCCTAAACCCTTCCCTCCCTACCTCCCTACACCCTTCCCTCCCTACCTCCCTACCTCTCTACACCCTTCCCTCCCTACCTCCCTACACCCTTCCCTCCCTACCTCCTTATACTACCTTCAAGGTTGCTCTAATGTTCAGTGCCCCAAGTTTGCTCTACAGTTTAATGTTTTAAGGTTTCTCAAGTGTTCATGCATTCGAAACTTGCTAAAGTGTTTAATGTTACAAGGTTGCTCCAATATATATACATGTTCCAGCACAACCATTGACTATATACACACACTGGAGCAAACTTTGGCTATATACTCCCCATATAATAACGTTGGAACATTATTATAATATCTGCATTTTTCTATACTTGGTTGGCATGAATACATGCAATTAAATAATATATATAAAGCATACATACGTAAATGCAAGTACTATTCTTCAGAGAACATGTTTTAAAGATTTATGACCATGCGTTGTGAGGCTTTATGTTGGCGTACAATATACCAAGCGAGCAACCACAATTTTCTCAACATCTAGCGTGTTAAATTAATAATAATTTAACCGGGGCCAGATTGACGAAGCAGTTACGTACGTACTTACAAACGTTTTCCTTCTTAACATCTTCGTAGCGGCTACGTCGGTATTCAGGTAGGCATCTAAGTATGAATATCTTCGTAAGTATACACCGTCGCGCTAAGGACGCTCTCTACCACTCGAAGCTTTACCTAAACTGGATATAACTATTTTTCTCTACTACACAACACGGAGGATCCATTTTATTATAAACAGACATTTTAGCTGGCGAGTCTCATCAAGAAGGAGTCCTTCGTGTTAGGTATATATGCATTCTCTGCTTGAAACTTTTAGTAAATGTCTTTTATGATATTAGAATTAGTTTTAGAATAGCAAGTAAGTAAGTAATTATCAAAAGAAGACACCAAACCGGGAAGGCTATGAAGCACCATCAAATGTGCGGAATAATCAGAGGGCGCTAAATATCACCAAGGATGCCAATACGAGAACAAAAACGCATAAGGCAAACGATATCAAAAGTATCCGAGTCACCAAGAATTCTATTGAGGGACAGGTGATCGCGAGGGGCGGTCGGAAAGCAAGACACACGCTTGTCCTGGAAGTCAGGACATTCAAGAAGGATATGCACAACTGTAAGAGGGACAATGCAATTAGGACAATAAGGAGCAGGGCGGCGCTCCATCAAGTGACCATGGGTTAAGCGAGTATGGCAAATACGCAACCTCACCAGAGCCGTTTACCATCGCCGGTTACGGTGGTAGGAGGACGGCCACGAGGAAACACAACATTTAAAAGTACGTAGTTTGTTACCAGTAACAGACGACCAAGAAGCCTTCCAACGGATAAGGATGGAGGAATGGATAACCGGGAAAAAGTCGGAATATGGAATACCTTTACGAGAGATGGGACAAGAGCGGACAGCTTCCTTGGCGGCAGCATCTGCACGCTCATTTAAAGAGACACCAATATGGTTGGGAACCCAACAAAACTCTCCCGACTTAAATTTAATGTGAACAAGAAACAGCCAATGTTGGATCTCGACAATCACTGGATGAACCGGATTAAAGGACCCGAGAGCCATGAGGGCACTACGAGAGTGAACAACAACTACAAAGGAAGACTGACAACGAGAAAGCAGATGAAGAGCATAGAGAATAGCATAAAGCACCGCTGTGAAGATGCTAGTCTCCGGAGGTAAGCGACACATATAAATGCGATCAGGAAAAACAACAGAGTAGACAACACCAACTGCAGACTTAGACCCATCGGTGAAGACAGAAACGGAGCGGGAGTGAAAAGAAAAGTGCTAAAGGAAAAGGCGTTTTAGAACCATAGGAGGGGTAAAAGCTTTAGTGATGCGGGTCAAGGATGTACAAAACTACGGAAGGGGGACTCTCCACGGGGGCAAAGAAGGAACAACACGAGGAGAGACATTAGAAATACGAACGGAAAGAGAATCCTGTAAGCGAGATAACCGGACAGAAAGAGGGAGATGGTGAAGAGGAACAGGAACCGCAGGAGGGGTAAAAGTTAAAGCACGACAGAGGCGAGAGGAAGGATGTTGTAAGGACCGCGCAAGATAGCGAAGACAGCGAAGACAGTAGCGATCACAGCGGTCCTGGAGAGGCAGGAAGCCAGTGTCAACATACAAGCTAAGGACGGGAGTCAACGAAAGGCACCAGAGCTGAGGCGCAACCCAGTATGGTGCAAAGCATCAAGACGGTGAAGAGTAGAAGGAGAAGCAGACGAGTAAGCAGGGCAACCATAATCGAGCTTAGACAGGACGAGAGAGGAATGCAAAGCAAGGAGAGTGCGCCTATCCGCTCCCCAAGAAGTATGGGACAATACCCAAAGGAGGGTAAGGGCCTTAGAGCACTCAACACGGAGGTAAGAGATATGGGGAGACCAAGACAAACGAGTGTCAAGGAATAACCCCAAAAGCTTTGCAGAATCTTTGTACTCAAGGGGATGACCATAGTGTGACAAAGAGGGACGAAGAACGACCCGTTTCCGAGTAAAAGTCATGGCACAAGTCTTAGGAGTAGAGAACTTGAAGCCATGATCAGTGGCCCAAGACGACACGGCATCAATCGCAAGTTGAAGCCGGCATTGATGGAGAGGCGAATCATCACCCTGACAGCAAAGGGTAAGATCATCGACATAGAGAGCGGAGAAGACACCGGAAGGAAGAGAGGAAAGAAGACCATTGATGGCAACCAGAAAAAGAGTAGTGCTCAGAACACTACCTTGGGGCACACCTTCGTATTGCCGAAAAGAGGCAGAGAGAGCGGTACCAAGCCTCACCCGAAAGGAACGACGAGAGAGGAAGCTGCTGAGAAAGAGAGGGAGATGACCATGAAGGCCAAAAGAATGAAGCTGGGATAGAATATGATATCGCCAAGTGGTGTCATAAGCCTTTTCCAGGTCAAAAAGGACAGCAACAACGGAGGTCTTCGCAGCAAAAGCAGTACGAATATAGACCTCCAAGTTCACCAGGACATCTGTCGTGCTACGGCACTTGCAGACGAACGTTAACCATACGTTTAAAGAGTTTGCAGACACAACTTGTTAGGGTAATAGGGCGAAAGTCCTTAGGGGATGTTCCTAGAGACCCTGGTTTGCAAACAGGGAGGACAATGGCATCGGGCCAGTCCTCAGGGACTGACGACGACTCCCAGATCCGATTATACAGACTCAGTAAATACTGAGACGTTTCTTCTGTTAGACCAGAGCTAACAGAAGAAAAGTGGGAACCCAGATCGGTAGCAACCTGCAACGGGTCCGCCACAAGAGTACCATGGAGGTGAAGGACCGGTGAAACATCGGGAACGAACTTACCCGCTATCTTGCGGATATGCTTCCAGATCTGTGGCAGAGAAGTTTCGGACGAAATGGTGGAGACATAAGATGCCCAACATTCACGTTTAGCCGTACGGATGGCCCTACGGGCCACCGCACTCGCCTTCCGAAAGAAAAGAAAAGAATCGGCAGTCCGCCGACGGCGGTGTCTCTCCCAGGCTGCACACTTACAGCGGTCAGCCCGAGCACAGTCTGCATTCTACCAGGGAACGCACTTCCGTGGACCCCGGAAGGAAGAGCGAGGAATAGAGCGGAGGGCAGCGTCAAAGACAGTGTCATGAAAAAGGAGGAGAGAGCGAGAGAGAGGCAGAAGGGAGGGGTCAAAGAGAGAGCAGCACTGAGGGTAAAGAGGTTCCAGTCCACTTTCGCAAACTGCCACCTAGGGAAGGAGAGGGGAGGGCGAAAAGATAAAAAGGTAACAAGGATGGGGAAATGGTCACTGCCATGGAGGTCATCAAGAACCTACCACGTGAAACCTAAGTAAAGAGAAGACGAGCAAAGAGAAAGATCAAGACAGGAAAGGGTGCGAGCCTGAGAGTCCAAATGCGTGGGCTCACCAGAATTCAGAAGAGACAGGGAAGAAGAGAGGATAAACGGCTCAAGAAGGCAACCTCGGGTATTCGTCAGAACATCACCCCAAAGGAAATGACGACAATTGAAATCACCCAGCAGGAGCACAGGCTCCGGCAAGGAGTCCAGTAAGTGTTTCAGATCAGGAAGAGGAAAGCGGGACACTCGGGAATAGATAAATGGAACAAACAGAGTAGCATTTCCCCACAAAGATACGAGCAGCAGAACAATGGAGAGGCGAAGGAAAAAGTAAGGGGACAAAGGGAACATCAGAGCGAATCAAGAGAGCAGAAGAATTAGAAGCCCCAGCAACAGCTGGGGGGAGAGAAAGGAATAGCCACGAAAGCGACCAGGACGAGCACCAAGCATCGGCTCCTGGAGACAGACACAAAGGGGCGAAAACCGCGAAATCAGAAGTTGGAGTTCGAGGAAATTGGCGTAATAACCTCGAACGTTCCATTGAAGAATGGACAACGACGAGAAGAGAAAGGACAACAACAGAGAACAAGGAAGAAACAAAGGCGAAAGAGCAACATAGCACGTTAAAGAAGATCAGGGTTGGGATCAGGGTCAGCAAAGTCAGAGTTAGGAGGCATGGGTAAACTGAGCAAAGACAGAGGGAAGGAAACGGGAGAACAGATCAGAGGTGGGTGGGTGGGGTCCGGAGGAGGAAGAGGAGGAGACAACGGAGAGGAGCAGTCAAGGACAGCAGCAAGAAGAGGGGGGGGGGAAAAGAGGGGAGCGAACCTCAGCAAGGGCAGCAACCGAGAGGGAAGCGGGGCTAAAGAAACCTCCATAGCAGGAACAGGGGGCGCAACCACCAAAACAGGAGGGGAAGGAGCAAGAGAGTAGTAGGTGCCGAGGAAGAAAGCGAAGCCTTCTTACC
Organism: Procambarus clarkii; assembly: GCF_040958095.1. Classification (NCBI taxonomy): domain Eukaryota; kingdom Metazoa; phylum Arthropoda; class Malacostraca; order Decapoda; family Cambaridae; genus Procambarus; species Procambarus clarkii. Next base: position 28,586,946 of record NC_091189.1, on the reverse strand, counting down.
CGCCGGAGAGGAGGAAGGAGATGAGCCAGGCTTACGCTTCTGACTTAAAGAGACCAGTGTCCGAGCAACTACGTACTGGGCAACGGATTCCTGCATCTCAACAGGAGAAGCTGAACGAGAGCACACACGACGACCGTTAGGAGAGCGATGGACATCAGCCCGCACCGACAGGCGGCGGGGAGAGTCAATAGATGGAGGAGAAGGATGGGAGGATGGGAAGGAGGATCGGAGGGAGACGAAGAAGAAGACACAGGAGACATGACAGACCGGGTAGAAAGAAGAGGAGCCCCAGACAGAGGACCAGGAGGGGGACCCTTCGGGGCAGAACTAAGGAACAGAGGAGGGGGCAGTGGGCGCATCAGGGTCCAAGGCCCAGAAACGGTTGTGGGTTTGAGGAAGGTGGGAAGGACGAGGAGAGGAAGAGCGCAACACGCAAGCATAAGAGACTTTAGCATAAGGCGGGAGCCGGCGAACCTGGCTCCTCGCCTCAGGAAAAGATAAACGCTCCCGGTGCTTCAAGTTGAGGACGGCTGCCTCAAGCTTGTAATGGACACATGCACGGGAGAAGGTAGGATGGGCCTCACCGCAGTTGAGGCAGCGAGCCTGGGGAGAAGTGCACTCGTCTTAGAGTGACCTTCGCCCCCACACAAAGGACAGAGAAACAGTCCCAGAGCAGCGGAGGGCACCATGCCCAAACCTCCAGCACTTGTTACAGAGCCTAGGAGAAGGAATGTACTCCTGGACAGAGCACTTGGCACCAGCAAGAATGACAGAGGGTGGAAGGGTCCTACCATCAAAGGTAATCTTCACAACCCAAAGGGGTTGACGGCGACGACCACGAGGGGGACGAGTAAACGAGTCTACCTAGAGGACAGAATGGCCTTGGGCATCAAGGATATGCCGAATATCATCGTGGCAGTCTAGCAGATTCCGAACACCGGTCGCAACATGAGGCGGGAGGAGAATAGTGCCAACACTGGAATTCAACTGAGCGTTCTTCGAGACCCGAACAGGGGTCTCGCCAAGGCAGGATAAGGCAGCCAAGCGGGAAGCAGCATCCTGAGAAGGAGCAGCAATGGTACATGTACCGAGACGAGTGGGGTTGAAGGTAACTGAGGCATCCACGAAATCAACAAGAAATCGATGAAGGGAGAAATCATCAGGAGGCGCAGAATCAAGAGGGAGATGAAAGTATTTGGCCCACGAAGCGGGACCAAACAAGACTTGATAGGCATCAGAACGGGAAGGAATCGAGCGAGTGCAGCCGTGTCGAGGACGGCAGTGAGAACCCCCAGAGAGAGAGAGAGGTTAAAAGGCGCAGTAGTTACAACTAGAGAAGGAGCCGTGCCAGAGGACGAGGTAATCACCACTGGGGGCTTGGGGCTCGACCCAACCACAGAGGAGGGATGGGAGCCGAGGGGAGTAGTCAGAGAGACCAAAGGAGGAGCAAGGTTGGGGCCCAATACAGCGGAGGCTACAGAGCCCGGTCTTCCAACACGGACCGACTTGGGGGCTTGGTCGCCGACCCCATGAGCCTGAGAAGGTAAAAGAGGAACAGAATGCAACATAGGTACGAAAAAGAAACATTCATTCACGAATGCGCCCCCACACCCACCATGGAGCCACAATTAGAGGCAGGACACCCAACAAGAAGCTATCGCTAATCTTGCCGGGGCCTCCTAGGGGTGCGTCGTGAGTATACGCCCCACAAACGCCAGCTTAAGAACCGTCAGTTCGTCGAGATCGGGTTCAGCGACGAAAGGGGGATTGACAATAAAAGGTTCCTCTCGCTCGCGACGTTGGATACTACAGTTCTACGGGTGCAAGAGTATGCCTCCTCAAGCACCCGGGCGTCAAAATAGAAGAAGTCCAAAGGAATAACCAAAACAAACAAGAGGTCGGCAGGAAACGACAAGCAGATAGGAGAAGAGGGGGAGAAAAGGAAAAGGAAAAGTTGTTCAGCACAATTAGAGAGGACGGCAGCAGGAGCACAAGGCTACAAAAGGACAGAGGACTGTCCCAAGGAGCATCACACTCCGGCAGCCGCCCACAACGCCCCCCTCACGGCATCAACGAGCTGAACGGGGAGGGGGGGGGATGCAGTGAGGTGAGGCAGCTACTTATTTGAGGAATGCTTATTTTATTTACCTAATAAGCTGAGGCAGCTTATTTTATTTGAGGCATGCTCAGCTGATTCCTCTACATTTAGCATGGAACAAATTTGTGTCCAAGACCTCTTCCTGTTACACAATTTGGCTGTGTGTAACATTAAGTAAGTAATTATCAAAAGAAGGCACCAAGCCGGGAAGGCTGTGTAGCACCATTGCCTGTAACAATAAACCAAATTTTTTAACAGCTAATGCACCTGTGAGTAAAACAAATCCTGTCAGTTGTAAAAATATTGATCCAATTATTTAAATAAAAAATATAATACAACAAATATTTATGGGTTGTTTAAACTATCATTTATGTTGTATATCCAAAGAAGTGAAAAATTGAGACATACTGCACAATTTAATGATTCAAAAGAAATACAGTATTAATAACATTGTCGTCGTCTTTTCATCTTCTAGTGTGTGGTTTGGTCAACATTACTAACATTACATAGCAATATGAGATCTTAATGATCCATGATTAACATTTATGATTTAATAAGGATAATACTAGTAATAATAAACATTAGCCTCCACTAGCATAATCTGGGTACAGCACAAGAATATCTTCCAATAATCCTGAGTGTATGAAGTAATTACAGAGCTCAAAGTATCTCATACCATTTGGTATGAAGTCACTGATAACAGGGCAATCGCAGATACTGTATAGTGTTGGAGAGTATGTCCTCTCAAGTAGGACTGAAAACATGTTTTTTCCACCCAGATGGTTATAAACCCATGGAAACCGCCTACCCGCTGAAGCTGTAAATGCCAAAATCCAGCTAGAAAATATCATTAGGGCAATTGGCGGGACCTTTAACAAGCCGCCGGCTTTCTGTCCTCGTCGAGGTCACTAGATAGTTAGTGGCCCTTGGGTAAAATTTAGGTAAATATATACGCAAAACAAATACCAACGCCTCTCAAATCTTGGGAGCGACAAGGAAAGCCTCACAATCTCTCTTAGAATCACGTAAGTAAACCAAAAATATACCATTTGTTTACAACAATGTCGGTGCTGACTGTAGAAGTTGAAAAAACAGTTGTACTTCAAAATATACTAATTTTATTAGAAAATTAGACGTAAATAGGTGGCAAGTGAACACGGATAAGCTCCGATATGCCGGCGTCGTGATTGGCTACAGTTGTAAGATGAAAAATGTTACCTTCTTTCTGATTGGCCAAACGAAAAGCCCTAGTGACATCTGGCGAGACTTAAGTGAAGTTGCTAAAATCTTCATAAGTACATCCTTCTGAATTGGATGTAGGAACATTCTAAGACAACACTTAAGAACCTTCGTAGCACACTTACTTACGAAGAAACACATGGAGCTTCGTGAATCTAGGTCCCGGTCTTCACAAAGAGCTTCAGAATAATTCACAATAATATGCTTGCTGGGTTGCAGGTGTTTAGGTGATGGCGGCGGTCTGGCTCAAGATGTTCCTATAACATTAAATTATCAGATCTCAATGTGTACAGCGATATGTTGTGTTATATTTCGATGTACCTTGACCTTGATATATTGATGACCTTGACTCGCGAAGCGCCGTGTATTTTTCCTTGACTCACGAAGCGTCGTGTATATTTTCTTGCGTGTGTTACGATGGTTCTTAAGAACACCAGCAGAACACGACCGTACGCTCGTCCCACACCGCGGCGGTGTTCTTGTCGAGCTGCTCGGGGGCGTCTGGCTCAGGCTCGCCTCCTCCACCACTCAGGTCACCTCTGCTTTTCCTTTGACGAATCAGACTGACGGTAACATTGTACATCTTATCTTTTAGCCAATCACGTTGCCGACCCAGCTGGACAATTGACCAATCACGTACGTTTCATATATCAGCTGATGTGTGTCAACAAAATAAGATCAGGCATTGACGGAGAGGGTTATACCCCACCTCTCGGTCTACCCGTTATATTGATCATTTATTTTAGTCCTACATTATGTTCAGGAATAAAGTATACTTGCTGGTTGGTCAGTAACCTCCAGTGGAGGCCTCTTGTAACTCTCCAGTGATTTGAATATTGTTGAGGAGCGAGAATCTCGCCCAGACAAATGGTAGTATGAAGCTGACACACACTATAATGTCTACCCCCATATATCGCTGTAAAAGAAGAGTGTACATACACTAAGCGTTTACTTTAGCTTGGAGTATGCTGAGGACTAAAGTACACTTGCTAGTGTTTTAAGAATGCCCTAAATAAACTAACAATGCTTGAAATAGCGGACATGTATTGGCAAATAAAACAAAATAGTGAGATACTGTACATGAATTAGAAAGATGAAATTCTATATACATAGTAAATATAGCAATTACTATTGCCAAGGACTCAGCTAAGGGTATTCTTGCTATATGACCGTTATTTATAGATGAAACTGTAACAGTATAGGATATAACCTGTTAGGTTTAACAATATATAAACTGAATGTTTTTTAATTAACAAAATTATGTATACACAGCATTGTGCTGTTACCCTATTCTATATGATATATTACACAGTGTAGATCAAAACATAGCTATAGGTTCAACTAACATTCCAGCTCACAGGATGATTAGTCACAGGTAAGTGTTCACCACATCAACATCTGTACCTCTTTTACATATATTCTGGCATACACGAAGTTGTTTGACAATATAGTAATTTTTGTTTTGATTTGAATACTTTCCACGTAGTATATGAGTAAACGATTACAAGGTATAAACATTATTTGAATGTCAGAACTTAGGTTAGGCTTTTATCCTAATTGGAATTCATTGGCTTAATCTTTCCTTCTGACCCCAGCCCTTACCTTCTGACCCCAACCCTTTCCTTCTGACCCAGCCTTTTCCTTCTGACCCCAACCCTTTCCTTCTGACCCCAACCCTTTCCTTCTGACCCCAACCTTTCCCTTCTGACCCCAACCCTTCCTTCTGACCCCAGCCCTTTCCTTCTGACCCCAACCCTTTCTTTCTGACCCCAGCCCTTCCCTTCTAACCCCAACCCTTTCCTTCTAACCCCAACCCTTTCCTTCTGACCCCAACCCTTTCCTCCTGACCCCAGCCCTTTCCTTCTAACCCCAACCCTTTCCTTCTGACCCCAACCCTTTCCTTCTGACCCCCAACCCTTTCCTTCTGACCCCAACCCTTTCCTCCTGACCCCAACCCTTTCATTCTGACCCCAACTCTTTCCTCCTGACCCCAACCTTTTCATTCTGACCCCAACCCTTTCCTTCTGACCCCAAGCCTTTCCTTCTGACCCCCAACCCTTTCCTTCTAACCCCAACCCTTTCCTTCTGACCCCAGCCCTTTCCTTCTGACCCCAACCCTTCCTCCTGACCCCAACCCTTTCCTTCTGACCCCAACCCTTTCCTCCTGACCCCAGCCCTTTCCTTCTAACCCCAACCCTTTCCTTCTGACCCCAACCCTTTCCTTCTGACCCCAACCCTTTCCTTCTGACCCCAACCCTTTCCTTCTGACCCCCAACGCTTTCCTTCTGACCCCAACCCTTTCCTTCTGACCCCAACCCTTTCCTTCTGACCCCAGCTCTTTCCCTTCTGACCCCAACCCTTTCCTTCTGACCCCAACCCTTTCCTTCTAACCCCAACCCTTTCCTTCTGACCCCAGCCCTTTCCTTCTGACCACCAACCCTTTCCTCCTGACCCCAACCCTTTCCTTCTGACCCCAACCCTTCCCTCCTGACCCAAACCCTTCCCTCCTGACCCCAACCCTTTCTTTCTGACCCAAACCCTTTCCTTCTGACCCCAACCTTTTCCTTCTGACCCAACCCTTTCCTTCTGACCCCAACCCTTTCCTTCTGACCCACCCTTTTCCTTCTGACCCCAGCCGTTTCCTTCTGACCCCAACCCTTTCCTTCTGACCCCCAACTCTTTCCTTCTGACCCCAACCCTTCCCTCCTGACCCCAACCCTTCCCTCCTGACCCAAACCCTTCCCTCCTGACCCCAACCCTTTCTTTCTGACCCCAAACCCTTTCCTTCTGACCCCAACCTTTTCCTTCTGACCCCAACCCTTTCCTTCTGACCCCAACCCCTTTCCTTCTGACCCCACCCTTTTCCTTCTGACCCAGCCGTTTCCTTCTGACCCCAACCCTTTCCTTCTGACTGACCCCCAAACTCTTTCCTTCTGACCCCAACCCTTCCCTCCTGACCCCAACCCTTTCCTTCTGACCCCAACCCTTCCCTCCTGACCCCAACCCTTTCCTTCTGATCCCAACCCTTTCCTTCTGACCCCCAGCCCTTTCCTTCTGACCCCAACCCTTTCCTTCTGACCCCACCCCTTTCCTTCTGACCCCACCCTTTCTTCTGACCCAGCCCTTTCCTTCTGACCCAGCCCTTTCCTTCTGACCCCAGCCCTTTCCTTCTGACCCCAACCCTTTCCTTCTGACCCCAAACCCTTCCCTTCTGACCCCAACCCTTTCCTTCTGACCCCAACCCTTTCCTTCTGACCCCAGCCCTTTCCTTCTGACCCCAGCCCTTTCCTTCTGACCCCAACCCTTTCCTTCTGACCCCAGCCCTTTCCTTCTGACCCAACCCTTTCCTTCTGACCCCATCCCTTTCCTTCTGACCCCAACCCTTTCCTTCTGACCCCAGCCCTTTCCTTCTGACCCCAACCCTTTCCTTCTGACCCCAGCCCTTTCCTTCTGACCCCAACCCTTCCCTTCTGACCCCAACCCTTTCCTTCTGACCCCAAACCCTTTCCTTCTGACCCCAACCCTTTCCTTCTGACCCCAGCCCTTTCCTTCTGACCCCAACCCTTTCCTTCTGACCCCAGCCCTTTCCTTCTGACCCTAGCCCTTTCCTTCTGACCCCAGCCCTTTCCTTCTGACCCCAGCCCTTTCCTTCTGACCCAACCCTTCCCTTCTGACCCCAACCCTTTCCTTCTGACCCCAACCCTTTCCTTCTGACCCAGCCCTTTCCTTCTGACCCCAACCCTTTCCTTCTCACCCCAACCCTTTCCTTCTGACCCCAACCCTTCCCTTCTGACCCCAGCCCTTTCCTTCTGACCCCAACCCTTTTCCTTCTGACCCCAACCCTTTCCTTCTGACCCCAACCCTTTCCTTCTGACCCCAACCCTTTCCTTCTGACCCCAAACCCTTTCCTTCTGACCCCAACCCTTTCCTTCTGACCCCAACATTTTCCTTCTGACCCCAGCCGTCTCCTTTGACTCCAACCCTTTCCTTCTGACCCCCAACTCTTTCCTTCTGACCCCAACCCTTTCCTTCTGACCCCAACCCTTTCCTTCTGACCCCAACCCTTTCCTCCTGACCCCAACCCTTTCCTTCTGACCCCAGCCCTTCCTCCTGACCCCAACTTTCTACGTGTGACCCCAACCCTTTCCTTCTGACCCCAACCCTTTCCTTCTGACCCCAACCCTTTCCTTCTGACCCCAACCATTTCCTTCTGACCCCAACCCTTTCCTTCTAACCCCAACCCTTTCCTTCTGTCCCCAACCCTTTCCTTCTGACCCAAACCCTTTTCTTCTGACCCCAACCCTTTCCTTCTGACCCCAGCCCTTTCCTTCTGACCCCAACCCTTTCCTTCTGACCCCAACCCTTCCCTCCTGACCCCAACCCTTCCCTCCTGACCCCAACCCTTCCCTCCTGACCCCCAACCCTTCCCTCCTGACCCCAACCCTTCCCTCCTGACCCCAACCTTCTACGTGTGACCCCATTAAGGCTGCCCTTATCCCCACCACCAGACCGTGGCCCCTCTCCCTCCCTCTCACTGGTCACTTCATCACTCACGTCACTCATGACCACTCAGCCTTATCCACCTAAAGCAGATTTTTCTGTCTCTCTTTCTCTCTCTCTCTTTCTCTCTCTCTCTCTCTCTCTCTCTCTCTCTCTCTCTCTCTCTCTCTCTCTCTCTCTCTCTCATCTCTCTCTCTCTCTCTCTTCTCTCTCTCTCTCTCTCTCTCTCTCTCTCTCTCTCACTCTCTTCTCTCTCTCTCTCTCTCTCTCTCTCTCTCTCTCTCTCTCTCTCTCTCTCTCATCTCTCTCTCTCTCTCTCTCTCCTCTCTACTCTCTCTCACTCTCTCTCTCTCTCTCTCTCTCTCTCTCTCTCTCTCTCTCTCTCTCTCTTCTCTCTCTCTCTCTCTCTCTCTCTCTCTCTCTCTCTCTCTCTCACAGACACGTTTAAATGAAATAGAGGAGATATGATCACCACTTACAAAATACTAAGAGGAATCGACCAAATTGACAAAGAGAAATTCCTAAAACCAGCAACTTCACGAACAAGAGGACACAGATTATGCTAAGGAAACAAAGGTGTCGATAAACTATTAGAAAGTTTTATTTGGCAAACAGAGTGGGAGACGGTTGGGCAAATTAAGGGAGAAGTGGTGGAGGACAAAACCGTCAGTAGTTTCAAAGCGTTATATGACAAAGAGTGTTGGGAAGACGGGACACCACGAGCGTTGCTCTCATCCTGTAACTACACTTAGGTAATTACACACACACACACCTGTGGACGCACACCACCACACTGACGCACCACACCACCACACTGACGCCACACCACCAAACTACGACGCCACACCACCACACTGACTGCACACACCACCACACTGACGCCACACACCACCACACTGACGCACACACCACCACACTGACGCCACACACCACCACACTGACGCCACACCGCCACACCTGACGGCCACACTACCACACTGACGCCACACTGACGCCACACCGCCACACTGACGCCACACCACCACACTGACGCCACACACGCCACACTGACGCCACACCACCACACTAACGCCACATCACACACTGCCACCACACCACTACACTGCCACCACACTGACGCCACACCACCACACTGCCACCACACCACCACACTGACGCCACACCACCACACCACCACACTGACGCACACCACCACACTGCCGCCACACTGACGCCACACCCCACACTGACGCACACTGAAGCCACACCACCACACCACCACATTGACGCCAAACTACCACACTGACGCCACACCACCACACTGACGCCACACCGCCACACTGACGCCACACAACCACACTGACGCCACACTGACGCCACACTGACGCCACACCACCACACTGACGCCACACCGCCACACTGACGCCACACACCACACTGACGCCACCCACCCTTCACACTGACGCCACACACCACACTGCCACCACACTCACGCACCTGACGCCACACCACCACACTGACGCTAAACACCACCACACTGACGCCACACCACCACACTGACGCCACAACACACCACACTGACGCCACACACCACCACACTGATGCACACCACCACACTGACGCCACACCACCACACTGCCACCACACAACACACTGGACGCCACACCACCACAACTGCCACCACACCACCACACTGACGCCACACACCCTTCACACTGACGCCACACCACCACACTGACGCACACCACCACACTGACGCCACACCCACCACACTGACGCACACACCACCACACTGACGCCACACCACCACACTGACGCCACACCACCACACTGACGCACACACCACCACACGACGCCACACCACCACACTGACGCACAAACCACCACACTGACGCCACACACCACCAACACCACCACACTGACGCCACACCACCACACTGCCACCACACCACCACACTGCCGCCACACCACCACACTGACGCCACACCACCACACTGACGCCACACCACCACACTGACGCCACACCACCACACTGACGCCACACTACCACACTGACGCCACACCGCCACACTGACGCCACACCACCACACTGACGCCACACACCCTTCACACTGACGCCACACACCCTTCACACTGACGCCACACACCCTTCACACTGACGCCACACCACCCTTCACACTGACGCCACACTACCACACTGACGCCACACCGCCACACTGACGCCACACCGCCACACTGACGCCACACCGCCACACTGACGCCACACCACCACACTGACGCCACACTACCACACTGACGCCACACCGCCACACTGACGCCACACACCCTTCACACTGATGCCACACACCCTTCACACTGACGCCACACCGCCACACTGACGCCACACCACCACACTGCCGCCACACCACCACACTGACGCCACACCACCACACTGACGCCACACTACCACACTGACGCCACACCACCACACTGACGCCACACCACCACACTGACGCCACACTACCACACTGACGCCACACTACCACACTGACGCCACACCGCCACACTGACGCCACACCGCCACACTGACGCCACACCGCCACACTGACGCCACACCGCCACACTGACGCCACACCGCCACACTGACGCCACACCACCACACTGACGCCACACTACCACACTGACGCCACACCGCCACACTGACGCCACACCGCCACACTGACGCCACACCGCCACACTGACGCCACACCACCACACTGACGCCACACCACCACACTGACGCCACACCGCCACACTGACGCCACACCACCACACTGACGCCACACCGCCACACTGACGCCACACCGCCACACTGACGCCACACCACCACACTGACGCCACACTGACGCCACACCACCACACTACCACACTGACGCCACACCGCCACACTGACGCCACACCACCACACTGACGCCACACCACCACACTGACGCCACACCGCCACACTGACGCCACACCACCACACTGACGCCCACACCACCACACTGACGCCACACCACCACACTGACGCCACACCCCACAGCTGACGCCACACCTACCACACTGACGCCACACTACCACACTGACGCCACACCGCCACACTGACGCCACACCGCCACACTGACGCCACACCACCACACTGACGCCACACTGACGCCACACCACCACACTGATGCCACACTGACGCCACACCACCACACTACCACACTGACGCCACACCGCCACACTGACGCCACACTACCACACTGACGCCACACCGCCACACTGACGCCACACTACCACACTGACGCCACACTGACGCCACACCACCACACTACCACATTGACGCCACACCGCCACACTGACGCCACACCACCACACTGACGCCACACCACCACACTGACGCCACACCGCCACACTGACGCCACACCACCACACTGACGCCACACCACCACACTGACGCCACACCACCACACTGACGCCACACCGCCACACTGACGCCACACCGCCACACTGACGCCACACCACCACACTGACGCCACACCGCCACACTGACGCCACACCACCACACTGACGCCACACCACCACACTGACGCCACACCACCACACTGACGCCACACCACCACACTGACGCCATACCACCACACTGACGCCACACCACCACACTGACGCCACACCACCACACTGACGCCACACCGCCACACTGACGCCACACTACCACACTGACGCCACACTGACGCCACACCGCCACACTGACGCCACACCGCCACACCGCCACACCGCCACACTGACGCCACACTAAAACACTGACGCCACACTGACGCCACACCACCACACTGACGCCACACTGACGCCACACTGACGCCACACCGCCACACCGCCACACTGACGCCACACTACCACACTGACGCCACACTGACGCCACACCGCCACACCGCCACACTGACGCCACACCACCACACTGACGCCACACCGCCACACTGACGCCACACTGACGCCACACTACCACACTGACGCCACACCGCCACACTGACGCCACACTACTACACTGACGCCACACCGCCACACTGACGCCACACCGCCACACCGCCACATCGCCACACTACCACACTGACGCCACACCGCCACACTGACGCCACACCGCCACACTGACGCCACACCGCCACACTGACGCCACACCGCCACACTGACGCCACACCGCCACACTGACGCCACACCGCCACACTGACGCCACACCGCCACACTGACGCCACACCGCCACACTGACGCCACACCGCCACACTGACGCCACACCGCCACACTGACGCCACACCACCACACTGACGCCACACCGCCACACTGACGCCACACCGCCACACTGACGCCACACCGCCACACTGACGCCACACCGCCACACTGACGCCACACCGCCACACTGACGCCACACCGCCACACTGACGCCACACCGCCACACTGACGCCACACCGCCACACTGACGCCACACCGCCACACTGACGCCACACCACCACACTGACGCCACACCGCCACACTGACGCCACACCGCCACACTGACGCCACACTACCACACTGACGCCACACCGCCACACTGACGCCACACTACCACACTGACGCCACACTGACGCCACACCGCCACACCACCACACTGACGCCACACCGCCACACTGACGCCACACCACCACACTGACGCCACACTGACGCCACACCGCCACCACACTACCACACTGACGCCACACTGACGCCACACTGACGCCACACCGCCACCACACTACCACACTGACGCCACACTGACGCCACACTACCACACTGACGCCACACCACCACACTGACGCCACACCACCACACTGACGCCACACTACCACACTGACGCCACACCACCACACTGACGCCACACCACCACACTACCACACTGACGCCACACTACCACACTGACGCCACACCGCCACACTGACGCCACACCACCACACTGACGCCACACCACCACACTGACGCCACACCACCACACTGACGCCACACTACCACACTGACGCCACACTACCACACTGACGCCACACCGCCACACTGACGCCACACCACCACACTGACGCCACACCGCCACACTGACGCCACACCGCCACACTGACGCCACACCACCACACTGACGCCACACCACCACACTGACGCCACACTACCACACTGACGCCACACCGCCACACTGACGCCACACTGCCACACTGACGCCACACCGCCACACTGACGCCACACCACCACACTGACGCCACACTACCACACTGACGCCACACCGCCACACTGACGCCACACCACCACACTGACGCCACACCACCACACTGACGCCACACCGCCACACTGACGCCACACCACCACACTGACGCCACACCACCACACTGACGCCACACCACCACACTGACGCCACACTACCACACTGACGCCACACCACCACACTGACGCCACACCACCACACTGACGCCACACTACCACACTGACGCCACACTACCACACTGACGCCACACCACGCCACACTGACGCCACACCGCCACACTGACGGCCACACCGCCCCCATGACGCCACACCGCCACACTGACGCCACACCGCCACATCTGACGCCACACCACCCACACTGACGCCACACTACCTACACTGACGCCACACCGCCAAACTGACGCCCATCCACCGCCACACTGACGCCACACCGCCACACTGACGCCACACCACCACACTGACGCCACACTACCACACTGACGGCCAACACCCGCCACACTGACAGCCACACCACCACAGCACTGATCGCACACACCGCCACACTGAACGCCACACCGCCACACTGACCGCCACACCACCACACTGACCGCCACACCACCACACTGACGCCACACCACCACACTGGACGCCACACCACCACCCTGACGGCCACAACACCACCACCTGACGCCACCACCACCACACTGACGCCACACTGACGCCACACCACCACACTACCACACTGACGGCCACAACCTGCCACACTGACCGCCACACCACCACACTGACGCCACACCACCACACTGACGCCACACCGCCACACTGACGCCACACCACCACACTGACGCCACACCACCACACTGACGCCACACCACCACACTGACGCCACACCACCACACTGACGCCACACTACCACACTGACGCCACACTACCACACTGACGCCACACCGCCACACTGACGCCACACCGCCACACTGACGCCACACCACCACACTGACGCCACACTGACGCCACACCACCACACTGATGCCACACTGACGCCACACCACCACACTACCACACTGACGCCACACCGCCACACTGACGCCACACTACCACACTGACGCCACACCGCCACACTGACGCCACACTACCACACTGACGCCACACTGACGCCACACTGACGCCACCACACTACCACATTGACGCCACACCGCCACACTGACGCCACACCACCACACTGACGCCACACCACCACACTGACGCCACACCGCCACACTGACGCCACACCACCACACTGACGCCACACCACCACACTGACGCCACACCACCACACTGACGCCACACCGCCACACTGACGCCACACCACCACACTGACGCCACACCACCACACTGACGCCACACCGCCACACTGACGCCACACCACCACACTGACGCCACACCACCACACTGACGCCACACCACCACACTGACGCCACACCACCACACTGACGCCACACCACCACACTGACGCCACACCACCACACTGACGCCACACCACCACACTGACGCCACACCGCCACACTGACGCCACACTACCACACTGACGCCACACTGACGCCACACCGCCACACTGACGCCACACTGACGCCACACCGCCACACTGACGCCACACTAAAACACTGACGCCACACTGACGCCACACCACCACACTGACGCCACACTGACGCCACACCGCCACACCGCCACACTGACGCCACACTACCACACTGACGCCACACTGACGCCACACCGCCACACCGCCACACTGACGCCACACCACCACACTGACGCCACACCGCCACACTGACGCCACACTGACGCCACACTACCACACTGACGCCACACCAGCCACACTGACGCCACACTACTACACTGACGCCACACCGCCACACTGACGCCACACCGCCACACCGCACATCGCCACACTACCACACTGACGCCACACCGCCACACTGACGCCACACCGCCACACTGACGCCACACCGCCACACTGACGCCACACCGCCACACTGACGCCACACCGCCACACTGACGCCACACCGCCACACTGACGCCACACCGCCACACTGACGCCACACCGCCACACTGACGCCACACCACCACACTGACGCCACACCTACCACACTGACGCCACACCACCACACTGACGCCACACCACCACACTGACGCCACACTACGCACACTGACGCCACACCACCACACTGACGCCACACCACCACACTACCACACTGACGCCACACTACCACACTGACGCCACACCGCCACACTGACGCCACACCACCACACTGACGCCACACACCACACTGACGCCACACCACCACACTGACGCCACACTACCACACTGACGCCACACTACCACACTGACGCCACACCGCCACACTGACGCCACACCACCACACTGACGCCACACCGCCACACTGACGCCACACCGCCACACTGACGCCACACCACCACACTGACGCCACACCACCACACTGACGCCACACTACCACACTGACGCCACACCGCCACACTGACGCCACACCGCCACACTGACGCCACACCGCCACACTGACGCCACACCACCACACTGACGCCACACTACCACACTGACGCCACACCGCCACACTGACGCCACACCACCACACTGATGCCACACCACCACACTGACGCCACACCGCCACACTGACGCCACACCACCACACTGACGCCACACCACCACACTGACGCCACACCACCACACTGACGCCACACTACCACACTGACGCCACACCACCACACTGACGCCACACCACCACACTGACGCCACACTACCACACTGACGCCACACTACCACACTGACGCCACACCGCCACACTGACGCCACACCGCCACACTGACGCCACACCGCCACACTGACGCCACACCGCCACACTGACGCCACACCGCCACACTGACGCCACACCACCACACTGACGCCACACTACCACACTGACGCCACACCGCCACACTGACGCCACACCGCCACACTGACGCCACACCGCCACACTGACGCCACACCACCACACTGACGCCACACTACCACACTGACGCCACACCGCCACACTGACGCCACACCACCACACTGACGCCACACCGCCACACTGACGCCACACCGCCACACTGACGCCACACCACCACACTGACGCCACACTGACGCCACACCACCACACTACCACACTGACGCCACACCGCCACACTGACGCCACACCACCACACTGACGCCACACCACCACACTGACGCCACACCGCCACACTGACGCCACACCACCACACTGACGCCACACCACCACACTGACGCCACACCACCACACTGACGCCACACCACCACACTGACGCCACACTACCACACTGACGCCACACTACCACACTGACGCCACACCGCCACACTGACGCCACACCGCCACACTGACGCCACACCACCACACTGACGCCACACTGACGCCACACCACCACACTGATGCCACACTGACGCCACACCACCACACTACCACACTGACGCCACACCGCCACACTGACGCCACACTACCACACTGACGCCACACCGCCACACTGACGCCACACTACCACACTGACGCCACACTGACGCCACACCACCACACTACCACATTGACGCCACACCGCCACACTGACGCCACACCACCACACTGACGCCACACCACCACACTGACGCCACACCGCCACACTGACGCCACACCACCACACTGACGCCACACCACCACACTGACGCCACACCACCACACTGACGCCACACCGCCACACTGACGCCACACCGCCACACTGACGCCACACCACCACACTGACGCCACACCGCCACACTGACGCCACACCACCACACTGACGCCACACCACCACACTGACGCCACACCACCACACTGACGCCACACCACCACACTGACGCCATACCACCACACTGACGCCACACCACCACACTGACGCCACACCACCACACTGACGCCACACCGCCACACTGACGCCACACTACCACACTGACGCCACACTGACGCCACACCGCCACACTGACGCCACACCGCCACACCGCCACACCGCCACACTGACGCCACACTAAAACACTGACGCCACACTGACGCCACACCACCACACTGACGCCACACTGACGCCACACTGACGCCACACCGCCACACCGCCACACTGACGCCACACTACCACACTGACGCCACACTGACGCCACACCGCCACACCGCCACACTGACGCCACACCACCACACTGACGCCACACCGCCACACTGACGCCACACTGACGCCACACTACCACACTGACGCCACACCGCCACACTGACGCCACACTACTACACTGACGCCACACCGCCACACTGACGCCACACCGCCACACCGCCACATCGCCACACTACCACACTGACGCCACACCGCCACACTGACGCCACACCGCCACACTGACGCCACACCGCCACACTGACGCCACACCGCCACACTGACGCCACACCGCCACACTGACGCCACACCGCCACACTGACGCCACACCGCCACACTGACGCCACACCGCCACACTGACGCCACACCGCCACACTGACGCCACACCGCCACACTGACGCCACACCACCACACTGACGCCACACCGCCACACTGACGCCACACCGCCACACTGACGCCACACCGCCACACTGACGCCACACCGCCACACTGACGCCACACCGCCACACTGACGCCACACCGCCACACTGACGCCACACCGCCACACTGACGCCACACCGCCACACTGACGCCACACCGCCACACTGACGCCACACCACCACACTGACGCCACACCGCCACACTGACGCCACACCGCCACACTGACGCCACACTACCACACTGACGCCACACCGCCACACTGACGCCACACTACCACACTGACGCCACACTGACGCCACACCGCCACACCACCACACTGACGCCACACCGCCACACTGACGCCACACCACCACACTGACGCCACACTGACGCCACACCGCCACCACACTACCACACTGACGCCACACTGACGCCACACTGACGCCACACCGCCACCACACTACCACACTGACGCCACACTGACGCCACACTACCACACTGACGCCACACCACCACACTGACGCCACACCACCACACTGACGCCACACTACCACACTGACGCCACACCACCACACTGACGCCACACCACCACACTACCACACTGACGCCACACTACCACACTGACGCCACACCGCCACACTGACGCCACACCACCACACTGACGCCACACCACCACACTGACGCCACACCACCACACTGACGCCACACTACCACACTGACGCCACACTACCACACTGACGCCACACCGCCACACTGACGCCACACCACCACACTGACGCCACACCGCCACACTGACGCCACACCGCCACACTGACGCCACACCACCACACTGACGCCACACCACCACACTGACGCCACACTACCACACTGACGCCACACCGCCACACTGACGCCACACTGCCACACTGACGCCACACCGCCACACTGACGCCACACCACCACACTGACGCCACACTACCACACTGACGCCACACCGCCACACTGACGCCACACCACCACACTGACGCCACACCACCACACTGACGCCACACCGCCACACTGACGCCACACCACCACACTGACGCCACACCACCACACTGACGCCACACCACCACACTGACGCCACACTACCACACTGACGCCACACCACCACACTGACGCCACACCACCACACTGACGCCACACTACCACACTGACGCCACACTACCACACTGACGCCACACCGCCACACTGACGCCACACCGACACACTGACGCCACACCGCCCCACTGACGCCACACCGCCACACTGACGCCACACCGCCACACTGACGCCACACCACCACACTGACGCCACACTACCACACTGACGCCACACCGCCACACTGACGCCACACCGCCACACTGACGCCACACCGCCACACTGACGCCACACCACCACACTGACGCCACACTACCACACTGACGCCACACCGCCACACTGACGCCACACCACCACACTGACGCCACACCGCCACACTGACGCCACACCGCCACACTGACGCCACACCACCACACTGACGCCACACCACCACACTGACGCCACACCACCACACTGACGCCACACCACCACACTGACGCCACACCACCACACTGACGCCACACCACCACACTGACGCCACACTGACGCCACACCACCACACTACCACACTGACGCCACACCGCCACACTGACGCCACACCACCACACTGACGCCACACCACCACACTGACGCCACACCGCCACACTGACGCCACACCACCACACTGACGCCACACCACCACACTGACGCCACACCACCACACTGACGCCACACCACCACACTGACGCCACACTACCACACTGACGCCACACTACCACACTGACGCCACACCGCCACACTGACGCCACACCGCCACACTGACGCCACACCACCACACTGACGCCACACTGACGCCACACCACCACACTGATGCCACACTGACGCCACACCACCACACTACCACACTGACGCCACACCGCCACACTGACGCCACACTACCACACTGACGCCACACCGCCACACTGACGCCACACTACCACACTGACGCCACACTGACGCCACACTGACGCCACACCACCACACTACCACATTGACGCCACACCGCCACACTGACGCCACACCACCACACTGACGCCACACCACCACACTGACGCCACACCGCCACACTGACGCCACACCACCACACTGACGCCACACCACCACACTGACGCCACACCACCACACTGACGCCACACCGCCACACTGACGCCACACCGCCACACTGACGCCACACCACCACACTGACGCCACACCGCCACACTGACGCCACACCACCACACTGACGCCACACCACCACACTGACGCCACACCACCACACTGACGCCACACCACCACACTGACGCCACACCACCACACTGACGCCACACCACCACACTGACGCCACACCACCACACTGACGCCACACCGCCACACTGACGCCACACTACCACACTGACGCCACACTGACGCCACACCGCCACACTGACGCCACACTGACGCCACACCGCCACACTGACGCCACACTAAAACACTGACGCCACACTGACGCCACACCACCACACTGACGCCACACTGACGCCACACCGCCACACCGCCACACTGACGCCACACTACCACACTGACGCCACACTGACGCCACACCGCCACACCGCCACACTGACGCCACACCACCACACTGACGCCACACCGCCACACTGACGCCACACTGACGCCACACTACCACACTGACGCCACACCGCCACACTGACGCCACACTACTACACTGACGCCACACCGCCACACTGACGCCACACCGCCACACCGCCACATCGCCACACTACCACACTGACGCCACACCGCCACACTGACGCCACACCGCCACACTGACGCCACACCGCCACACTGACGCCACACCGCCACACTGACGCCACACCGCCACACTGACGCCACACCGCCACACTGACGCCACACCGCCACACTGACGCCACACCGCCACACTGACGCCACACCACCACACTGACGCCACACCGCCACACTGACGCCACACCGCCACACTGACGCCACACCGCCACACTGACGCCACACCGCCACACTGACGCCACACCGCCACACTGACGCCACACCGCCACACTGACGCCACACCGCCACACTGACGCCACACCGCCACACTGACGCCACACCGCCACACTGACGCCACACCACCACACTGACGCCACACCGCCACACTGACGCCACACCGCCACACTGACGCCACACTACCACACTGACGCCACACCGCCACACCGCCACACTGACGCCACACTACCACACTGACGCCACACTGACGCCACACCGCCACACCACCACACTGACGCCACACCGCCACACTGACGCCACACCACCACACTGACGCCACACTGACGCCACACCGCCACCACACTACCACACTGACGCCACACTGACGCCACACTGACGCCACACCGCCACACCGCCACACCGCCACACTGACGCCACACTACCACACTGACGCCACACCGCCACACTGACGCCACACTACCACACTGACGCCACACTGACGCCACACCACCACACTGACGCCACACCGCCACACTGACGCCACACTACCACACTGACGCCACACTCACAAGGGACTCACCCATCACAGGACCTGGAGCCGCTGTCAGAATTAGCCGTAGGTGACAAGGGCTTCCACCCCTCCCCCCTCCCCCCTCACACTCCACCTCACATCTATACACTCTCACTCGCAGAATGAGTCGGATATAAGGGAAGTTAAGTTGGAAGCCCCCTTGGGAATGAGTGATCATAGTGTATTGATCGTCGAGTACCTTTTTGAGCTAGGAATTATCGCCCCAAAAAAAGAACTGGGAAACAAAGGGCTGGCATACCGAAAAGGAAATTATGAGGAGATGAGAAAGTTCCTAGGGGATGTACCATGGGACACAGAACTCAGAACTAAGTCTGTACGACATGATGGACTATGTCACCCAAAAGTGTCAGGAGGCAGTAAACAGGTTTATCCTAGGTCCGACAGGAAAAATCCGAGAAGCAAAAGAAGAATCCATGGTATAATAGGGCATGTATGGAAGCAAAGGAACTGAACAAAAGGGCGTGGAGGAACTTCCGAAATAACAGAACACCAGAAAGCAGAGAGAGATACCAGAGAACCAGGAATGAGTATGTCACGGTGAAAAGAGAAGCAGAGAAAAGTTATGAAAATGATATAGCAAACAAAGCCAAGACCGAACCAAAGCTACTCCACAGTCACATCAGAAGGAAAACAAGAGTGAAAGAACAGGTAGTGAAACTTAGAACGGGTGAGGACAGGTATACAGAGCATGACAGAGAGGTGTGTGAGGAATTCAACAAGAGGTTCCAGGAGGTCTTCACAATAGAACAATGAGAGGTCATGGCACTAGAAGTGGCAGCAAACCGGCGACCTTGCAAGGGTTCAAAATTACAAGAGATGAGGTCAAGAGGCACTTGCTGGATCTGGACGTGAGAAAGGATGTTGGCCCGGACGGAATCTCACCATGGGTATTGAAAGAGTGTGCAGAAGCCCTTTGCTTGCCACTCTCCAAAGTGTCAGGTCACTGGAGACGGGAGACCTACCAGAAATATGGAAGGCGGCTAATGTGGTCCCAATATACAAAAAGGGTGACAGACAAGAGGCACTGAACTACAGGCCAGTGTCCTTGACTTGTATACCATGCAAGGTGATGGAGAAGATCGTGAGAAAAAAACTAGTAACACATCTGGAGAGAAGAGACTTCCTGACAACCCATCAACATGGGTTCAGGGAGGGTAAATCTTGCCTTACTGGCTTAAATAGAATTCTACGACCAGGTGACAAAGATTAAGCAAGAAAGAGAAGGATAAGCAGACTGCATTTTCTTGGACTGTCGGAAAGCCTTTGACACAGTACCCCATAAGAGGCCGATGAATAAGCTGGGGAAAAAGGCAGGAGTAACTGGTAGGGCGCTCCAGTGGGTAGGGGAGTACCTAAGCAATAGGAAGCAGAGAGTTACGGTGAGGGGTGAGACCTCCGATTGGCGTGAAGTCACCAGTGGAGTCCCACAGGGCTCTGTACTCGGTCCTATCCTGTTTCTGATATACGTAAATGATCTCCCAGAGGGTATAGAATCATTCCTTTCAATGTTTGCTGACGACGCCAAAATTATGAGAAGGATTAAGACAGAGGAGGACAGCTTGAGACTTCAAGAAGACCTGGACAAGCTGCAGGAATGGTTGAACAAGCGGTTATTAGAGTTTAACCCGAGCAATTGTAATGTAATGAAGATAGTCTCATTATCAGTGAATATCAGTAGTCTCAGTGAAGTAACAGTCTCCGTGGTGTAGTGGTAAGACACTCGCCTGGCGTTCCGCGAGCGCTTTGTCATGGGTTCGTATCCTGGCCGGGGAGGATTTACTGGGCGCAATTCCTTAACTGTAGCCTCTATTTAACGCAACAGTAAAATGTGTACTTGGATGAAAAAACGATTCTTCGCGGCAGGGGATCGTATTCCAGGGACCTGCCCGAAACGCTACGCGTACTAGTGGCTGTACAAGAATGTAACAACTCTTGTATATATCTCAAAAAAAAAAATAGGTGTAGGGAGCAGGAGGCCAGATACAAGGTATCATTTAAGAGATGAACTACTTCAAGAGTCAAAGAGAGAGAAAGACCTGGGGGTTGATATCACGCCAGATCTGTCCCCCTGAAGCTCATATCAAGAGGATAACATCAGCGGCATTTGCTCCGGTTGGCTAACATAAGAACGGCCTTTAGAAACTTGTGTAAGGAATCATTCAGAACATTATATACCACATATGTCAGACCAATCCTGGAGTATGCGGCTCCAACATGGAGTCCATATCTAATCAAACATAAGACTAAACTGGAAAAGGTTCAAAGGTTTGCCACCAGACTAGTATACCTGAGAGGTATGAGCTACGAGGAGAGACTACCGGAGTTCAACCTCACGTCACTGGGAGACAGAAGAGTTAGGGGGGGACATGATCACCACATACAAGATTCTCAAAGGAATTGATAGGATAGATAAAGACAGACTATTTAACACAAGGGGCACACGCACTAGGGGACACAGGTGGAAATTGAGTGCCCAAATGAGCCACAGAGACATTAGAAACAAAAAATCAGTGTCAGAATAGTAGACAAATGGAATGCATTAGGCAGTGATGTGGTGGAGGCTGACTCCATACACATTTTCAAGTGTAGATATGATAGAGCCCAATAGGCTCAGGAATCTGTACATCTGTTGATTGACAGTTGAGAGGCGGGACCAAAGAGCCAGAGCTCAACCCCCGCAAACACAATTAGGTGAATACACTTCACCCCCCACTCCACACTCTCACACTTAGTTTTTAATAGAAGGCATCAGAGTAAGAGTAAGAGACTACAGTTATTTAAGAGTAAATAGGGAACCATTAAATGACTAGGTAAGCACACCAGGGGTTCATGGAGACCAGAGGAAACGAAAATTCTTCTTTTGTATGGTTAATGTGGATCATCCAATAAAATCAGCAGACTTCTAGATGTTACTACTGCTCGACTTAGACTCGGTTACAAGTATCTCTGGGAATTCTCATTATCTGCCGATGAAGACCTGACCAAATGTAAACTGTGTCAACAAAATTATTCGCACACCCTCCGTCACTATGTGATGGAGTGCGAAAAGATACGTGAATTTAGAGACAATTCTATAACCAATGTTCCAGCGATGTGTAAATATTTCATTCAAAATGATCTGCTACCAGAAATTTTAGCCAAATATCCCCAGTTTGCTAACTGTAGGTAGTAACTAAGTGATTGTAACCTATCCACCGCTGCCCACTGGATGGGGGGCGGTGTGCAGGACAAACATATCAATTGTGACACTAGCTCTCCACATATGTCAGTTGCTTAATTTAGAACCTGTACTTGAGGTCGATCTCGAACCCATTGTTGATGTGACGACTTATATTGAATTTTGTAACTAGCTCATCAAGATTGTAACTTGTTTGGCTAAATGAATTGTGGGGTTCAGTCCCTGAGCCCATTATGTGCCTCTGTAACCCTTTCCACTACCGCCCACAACATGGGTATGGGGTGCATAATATATGAACTAAACTAAACTCTGTTAAACTTTTGCCTCATTTAAAAACAAAACCAAAAAGTACCTAATTTCATCTTCGTAGTTTCCTACACTGAGCTTTAAATTTGGTCTGTACCTAGTGTTACCCAATCTCCCAATCTTTATGTACTTAACCCAAACAACTTTATCATTGTGTTCATTGCTGTCTTCTTTTATGTGCTAGTCATATGCTGTATTGTGCCTACTAATTTTTGTCAACTGCCATTCAAGCTGTCATTGCAATCAATTTGAGCTACCTATGTGCTTAATATGCCTACAATTTTCTCTCATCTTTTATTTTTTTTCTGGCTTTGTAACTGTTATCATTTTTTATAAATTTTGCAAGTATTTACATATTAAAATTTTCTTAGATTAAGGACCTGCCCGAAACGCTACGCGTACTAGTGGCTTTACAAGATTGTAATTACTATACTATGTATCCTCACAATCCCAATGTACCTTCTTGTATATATATAAATAAATAAATAAATGTATCTCGCCCTGCCCTGGTGACACTCTATTACTCCTTCATCCATCCATATCTCAACTATGGTATTTGTGCTTGGGGTTCTACTACCCAAAATCATTTACGTCCTCTAATTACTCAACACAAAGCTGCTATTAGGACAATATCCAACTCTGGCCCCAGACATCACTCGGTACCCTTACTCAAATCTTTGAATATGTTAGATATTAAGTCACTGCACATCCTCTCATGTGTATTTTATATATATAAAACGCTGAACTGTAATGCCAATCCTGACCTTAAAAGCTTCCTAGAAGGTTGTAACAGAACCCATGAGCACCACACCAGAAACAAATACCTATTTGATATTCCAAGAGTACGACTTAATCAAACTAGAAATGCTCTACAAATCAAGGGACCCAGAATGTGGAATGACCTTCCCAATCATGTTAAAAACTGTACCTCTCCCAACCAGTTTAAGTTAAAAACTAAGCACTACCTAATTAACTCCCTGTAACCTACCTTACCCCTCTATTGTCAACCCATGTCTTCTATTTTAAACAATGCTGTTTGTTGACCAAATTGTATTTTTGCTTTTTTTCTGCCATGTTCCCCCCCCCCCTTTTTCCATTTTTTCTTATTTTTTCTCAACACAATTTATACTTTAATCTCAATTAGTATTAAGTTTTAATCTTAGTGTTTTTCCTGCCCGAAACGCTTTGCATAATAGTGGCTTTAGGCATTGTATGTACTAGCTCTATCTATAAATCCATCAATGTTTGTATCACACCTTGTATGTATGTACTTTACCTGAATAAACATTTGAATTTGAATTTTGAATTAGATCTTCATAAAATGCTTCTGCCGAAACTGGCTTATAAGTATCATACCAAGATTTAATATGACCAAGAAGACCCCTTAATTCTCCCTCATTAAACTCTAACCTTTTCTTCTGAAGGCAGGCATTCTTTTTACCTAGTTTAAGCTGCATTTGTAATGCAAAATGATCACTTAGCATTTCATCCACAGTAAGACAATTCCCCTCTGTGCCCTCAGCATTTATCAAACAAGCATAATCTAATCTCCCTCCCCTCAAATGAGTAGGAGAGGGCTCGCCCAGCAGTTGAACATCTTCATGTTCCTGCAAAAACTGGTACCATCTGCAACCATTCCTATTTGCTTTACCACTTGACCCTAAAGCTGGATGTCTGGCATTAAAATACCCTACCACAAGCGTATCTTCAGAAAAGAAGGAATCTAGCAAGTATCTCAAATCAAGGGTATCATCAGATATGTATGGATTAATGAAATTTAACTCTCGGTCTTGTAATAGTATCCGCAAAATAATATTTTCAGTACCTCTATATCTCTGAGGAATTCCAGTTATTTCGGCAGGTATGGTACTTTTGACATAACATGAGACCCCCCTAGTTCCTCCATCAGCATATAAGTGAAAACCTGTATAGCCATTTAGCCTCAGAATGCTACCATCCCTATTCCCAGTTTCCTGGAGTGCTACTATGTCAATATCCTCTGTAAGAGTATAATAGTGTACATCCACCGCTCTAGTTTTTAATCCATTAACGTTCCAAGATAATATTTACTCAATCTACTTTCATCCATGATTAATAATAAAACTACCTTTGCTGGAAAGTCCTGTTTCACTTTCCATTTCACGTCCTGTTTCACCACCATCTAACCTCCATAGCTAATTTTTCCAATGCCCCAGTCCTCTTGTCTATTTTTTTTTAGATATTCCAATATTTGAGTACCAACCTCCGAGTTCACCATATTGTCCTGAACCTTGTTCCCACAAGGTTTCATTTTTTCAACTGCATTACCTACTTTCCCTAGGGTCGCCTTAATGGTCTCCGTTCTTTTCTCCCACACATTGTTCACAGGGGCTGTCGTTGGCTTCTGGCTGTTTCCTCCATGTTCCTGCTGCACAATCTTTCCTTCATTCGAGGATACATCTATCCTGCTTGTAGGAGCCGTTCTGGCTAATGTGAACAGTGATGTAAAGTATTGAGAGTGTTGGTTGCCCTTTTATTATGAATTATAACTTTGTTGGTCTCATCATTTAAGCGTCCTACTGTCGAGTCTTTCGTTTGGGTTTTACTTTTTATATAGGCATTGAAAGACTATTTTTCTTAATGTTTTGAGGAAGTGTTCTTTCACAGTTTTTTTATGTGATCGGATTTCCTGGGTGGGTGAATTTAAGGCCCCCTCCTCCTATGTATCTCATAATCCGTTGTTCTTCGCATATTGATACCATCTGCAGAGGTTCCACTTAATTATTAGAGCTCTTTTTTACTGCTTGTCAACTGTGGAGTTCAGTTCCTGAACCCATTATGTGCCACTGTAACCCTTTCCACCACCGCCCAAGGGATCAGTATGGAGTGTATAATAATAATTGAAATTATGTTATCCATCTAGTTCGTTTTCTCTTCATTTACCTTCATGGCACATATTTTTGAACACGTTCAATGATGACCTTTTATAAATTTTCCCATGATGCTTCCATGCCATGATCACCTATTTATTGCCTGAAAACCGTGAATATTAATAATAGTGTTAATTGAAATAAAGCATCTAAAAAAAATAAAAAATTAAGTTATTAAAATGAGCAATTTCCCAGAGTGCACAATTCGAGAGTGGCATAAGTATGACATTGAACCAACAATGACTCAACATTGAATTTGGTCTGGAGTACCTTATATGCTGGCGGATAAGGGACATATATTATACATGGATATTTTGTGGACAAAATCATGTTTCATCTTACATTTGTTAAGGGTGACTTTCAAGTGGTTCAGTTAGGGGTTAAACATGAGATTTTGTTCATATACATACACATATGTCGACTTGGTAGTCAACCAAAAACGTGCACCCTCTCCACTGGCAAATATATGGTACTATCCTTTGGCCTAGAGTACTATCCTTTGACCTAGAGTACTATCTTTTGGCCTAGAGTACTATCCTTTGACCTAGAGTACTATCTTTTGGCCTAGAGTACTATCCTTTGGCCTACAGTACTATCTCTTGGCCTAGAGTACTATCTTTTGGCCTAGAGTACTATCTTTTGGCCTAGAGTACTATCCTTTGGCCTAGAGTACTATCCTTTGGCCTAGAGTACTACCCTTTGACCTAGAGTACTATCTTTTGGCCTAGAGTACTATCCTTTGGCCTAGAGTACTATCTTTTGGCCTAGAGTACTATCTCTTGGCCTACAGTACTATCTTTTGGCCTAGAGTACTATCTTTTGGCCTAGAGTACTATCTCTTGGTCTAGAGTACAATCTTTTGGTCTAGAGTACTATTTTTTGGCCTGGAGTACTATTTTTGACATGGAATATTATATTTTGACCTAGAGTACTATCTTTGGGTCTAGAGTACTGTCTTTTGGTCTAGAGTATTATTGTTCGACAAAAGTACTATCATTTGGTCTAGAGTACTATCTTTTGGTCTACAGTACTATGCTTTGGCCTAGAGTACAATCCTTATCCTTTGGTCTAAGAGTACAATACTATACAAACTGAAGAATAATGGTCTCACTTTTGGAAGCAACTTGGAGTTATAAGTATGGAGGGTGTTTAAATGACATATTTTTTTCACTATTTTATTAAAAAAAACATAAAAAACTTGTAGTTAATAACTGGCAAACACTTCTCACTAACAACCCAATAATTGTGCCTAGTTTTTCACTAGAGTACAATACACTCCCAGTTCCACACAAAGGTTTTAACTGAGAATCACTTCTAAACGAGTTCAAAATATATTCATTTTCGGTTTAATGTTGTCAATAGTTTTAACATGAACTTAATGTGAATGATCTGTTTGATGATTATTATATTTTCTCCTAATTCTTATTCAAAATTCATTTTAAAATCATAAATAATGAATTTCATAAAGCATTTTCAAATAAATAAAAATTCTACTAAAATTATAACTAATAAAATTTTAAATTTCTTTTATACCAAATAATATTTTAACCTTATAGGTATACAGTATTAATAAACCAAAAAATTGTACTTTACGTAATGTATGCTAATTTTTTCCTTTTTCTTTTTTCTTTTAGATCTGATCATAGAAGGCAAAATGTTAAAGCAAATATCAAACAAAACACTACATAGTTTGTTTGACAAGGATTCCAGGCAAGCATTCCTGCATAGAACCAGCAGTGGACAGCACTCGTAAACTTAAAACATATATATTTCTTAAAACATTAATAAAATAGTAAAAAACAAAAATTGTATAAATAAATGTGTTAGATGTGAAGTAAAATGCCCAGCATATTGGTGTCACTCGACTTCTCTAAACTTCTCAACCAACGCACCCAAGAAAATCGCGATAATGTACAGGATCACTTTTCATTTTGAAACATTTTTGCAACCCATAGCCATTCTATAATGTGCTACTTTGAAAAATATATTTTTTATGTATGTGTGTATATATATGTGTGTGTGTGTATATATATATATATATATATATATATATATATATATATATATATATATATATATATATATATATATATATATATATATATATATATATATACACACACACACACACACACACTCAGGATAGATAGATATATAGATAGATAGACACACACACACACATACATACAGCCATATATGTACATGTATTTACTCATGTATGTATGTCACACATAATGGCCAGAGTTATTTAACAAATTGTATTTTTTTCTATTTTTCAATTTAACTTGGGAATTTGAATTCCTATGCTATGTTTAATACCAGTATAAATAACATCTAAAATAAATTACTGGAAATGTATCTTAGTAAGCTGATCATATCTAACATAGGCAAAACTATGCCTTCATAAAATAGGGATTAAAGCAATATAATAATTTCACTAAGTGTAGCCAAAATTTAGGAGAGGTACAAGAGAATAAAAAATGCTTTGAATATTTGACAATATAACAACTGCTTATTAGACTAGCTGTGTGGTTCTGGCTACTTGACAATATAGCTCCTGCATATTAGACCAGCCATGCAGTTGACTATTAGGCAATACATTTCCTGCATACTAGACCAGCCATGCAGTTCTGGCTATTAGGCAATACAGTTCCTGCATACTAGACCAGCCATGCAGTTTTGGCTACTAGGCAATACCGCTCCTGCATATTAGGCCAGCCACATAGCTCTGGCTACTAGGCAATACAATATCTGCATAACACTAGCTGTGCAAGTCTGGCTATCTTATCTTGAGGCTACTAGGCATTTTTAATATAGTTCCTGCATCAGTAATGATTTCTGGCTACTAGGCAATTCAGCTCTTGAGTATTAGACCATCCATGCAGTTCTGGTTATTAAGAAATATAGCTCTTGCATATTATACCGGTTGTGTCATTCTGGCTATTAGGCAGCATGACCTGCATATTAGACCAGTTGTGTCATTCTGGCTATTAGGCAGCATGACCTGCATATTAGACCAGTTGTGTCATTCTGGCTATTAGGCAGCATGACCTGCATATTAGACCTGTTGTGTCATTCTGGCTATTAGGCAGCATGACCTGCATATTAGACCAGTTGTGTCATTCTGGCTATTAGGCACCATGACCTGCATATTAGACCTGTTGTGTCATTCTGGCTATTATGTCTGACAATATATATCCATCTGTGTCTGTACTCTGTATATATATACAGTGTATAATGTCAACACAAAAAGCTATGTCAAATAGGATAAAAGATAAAATGTTTGTACAGTATAATAGATAAAATAACAATTATATATTTATAAGTTGCCTCACCCAGGAGCTACAAGACTGAGTTTCTTTCAGTATAACCCATCACCAAGTAAGTTACCCAAATTATTTCCAGAAAGCTATCGCGATTTTCTGTGGGGTTAGATAAACAATGTCATCTTTTTATATCATGTATTTGTTCAAGTTAATTCTTGCTATTACATAATTTGTTTATCAAAGACTATGTATTTGTAACGGCAATATTGAAAATACTGCAAAAAATGTATTAACATTACAATAGCATTTTTAAGTGAGTTATCTGTATATAGTTTTTGTTTAGGTACAATGTCAATTAGTTATTGGATATCTGTATCTATTATTTGCTTGCAGTCTGTCATAAAGGCTCTAATTTTGGATAAAAATTATTTTGTGAATTTTAAAAATTCGGTAAACATTCTAAGAAAAAAAATGATGATAGGTAAAGGTGGTGATTCACTGGGAGGAAACTACTAAAACTTAACAATATTGGTGTAATAAAAATCTTTCTCCATCACAAGCAGTGAGAGCAAGAAGGTATGGATATTTATGATTTAATAAGAAACCTGGTTTACCTCAATAAATTTAGTCAGCTATACTTTACATACTTCAGCCACATGTCCACATCAATAAACAAAGATGTTTAACCAGTACTAGCATCTGTTCCCAACAATCTGCTCTTTTTATGACATGCATCTTTCCACAGCAACAATAATAATATCAAAAACAAAATCACCAAACTTGCTCCAGACAAATACAGTACAGAATACACATTCAATCAATTTTTTTTCTGAGATCATCCCTCAAAAAAATAACCCATGAATTATCTTTTATTATCCTGAATACAGTACAATCTTTATCATACTCTGTTGCTCCCCTCAAAATCCACTTCATGTGTTTACTTTCTACAGTACTTGCAATTCAAGCCGAGAGGAAAGGTTAAGATTCAATACCTCGTTACAGTCATTAAGCTCATGCACCTTCTATTTTCAAGTCTGAGGCTGTATTCTATTAACAATAGAATTATGAGCACCTTCTTGTCCTGGGGAGACACAAATGTTAAAGTTATGTATCCAAAAAAAAATAAAAATGTTTTTAATCAAAACAATTTCAACAAAGAGAATGGCAACATTATGATGGATTTTGGTTTCTATAGTTACCGAGTGAGAGGCGCCACAACACAAAACCTTCACTCAAGACCAAAATCAATATCTACTATTTGAGTTAAAACTCTCTACAGTCCTGCAGATAATTTGTGAGCATATACAATATCTATTAACTGCTCAAACTATAACTTAAAAATTATAATCCCCTACGTTCCTCAAGAAAGAGATTGTGATTTTGGATGCATGTGTAGACTATGTAATAAAAATAAAAATAAAAGACCAGCTCCTGCACTGTACTGTACTGTACTGCATGTACTGTACCATGTCACAAATGAATCTGGTCTATTCCTCATTAGGAGAGGACAACTACAATTCTCCATTGTGAATTAATATAGATAAATTGATGTGACCATAATGTAGAAGTGAAGGACACAATGCATCAAGAGAAACCTCCAATATCACATTCAATGACCAATGAAGCAATGTGTCCGGTATAAGATTACCTGCTAATTGTAATGTGGACACCACAAACTCTTCCATTTCTCCTTAAATTGAGCCTTATCCATATTATCAAAGGACAAATAAAAAATTCCTCCACTTAAAACAGCCCTAAATTCTATGCGATACTTTTCAAAGATTCTCATTTACATTTTAAAGTCAAAAATGAAAATGAATTCAAGTATAAGCTCCAATTTAAATGCACTAATGCAAACATGCAAATATCTGTTGATGTTTTACAGAACATTCTGCACTAGTGATATTGTGTGTACTTCATGACCAAGAGATGAGCTAAAGAGCTTCCAGGCTTGGCTGAACTCCTCATTAATGAAACTCGCCTAAAATTACAAATAAACCATTTTTAAATTAAACCGTCTCTACCGCCCTGATGTGAAGGCCACACTATAGCAACACTTCGCAGCTTTTCACATGCAGTGAAGAGTGCGCTTTGTATTTTTGCTTTTCAATAACCCCAGACCTTAATCTGCTAACACAGTAATGTGACAGTGACCCCAGGTTGCCTCAACAGTCTTCACCCGATGCCTTAGAGTAGTTTCTAATGCACTTTCAATGTCATGATAAAACTCAAGACTCTTCCATAGTTGCCTTCCCAAACAAAATGAAATGCTGCAAAAGTCAATACAATAAATATGAGAACTAATAAAGGCCTAACCATGATGCACATGCTCCCCTTGCAACCACTTGCTCATAACTAAATACAGTACTCATATAATAACCAATATTGCATGTCACACACTGGCATCATCACAACTCCCTGGAATAAATTAAAGTGAAATTCTTTTTTAAAAATAATGTTAACATTCCACTTTCTGATTTAAGAGATCTACATCGATCGCTTCCTTTGTCAAGGAAATGATTCACACTCCCACAATAAAAATATAGAACAGCTGTATTAATGGCAATATGACCTGAAATGTAGCTTTAGTTTTCAAATTTATGGTCATTACACCTCACCAACCTTGTAGAAAGTGCTTTTAATGCTCATTGTAGCGTGCCTCATCATGAAGAGAGCGTGGTGGTGGTGGGCCCAAGTTCAAGGGAACAACTAAACCTATGTACAATAAACCTTGAGCGTCTGGAAGAAATTATTCCTTCTCAATTCATTTGAGATTAATGAAACATTTCCCTGACGCCAGAGCAAGATAAACGGTCCCGAATTCCATGATGTCAACTGAGCTCACTTTGTACAGGATGCACTCGAGCTATTTTTTCAGTAATTTGATTCGGTGTGTCCCTCAAAAAGATCATTGACTGCTTGTGATTTGGACTTTGCCAAGCAGACTGCAAACAATGTTTTGGAATTCGGTCCAAAACATGAGATAAGTGGCTTTGTGGCCCCTGAGAGAGAAGTAAAGGGCCCATTAAGGAAGTGTCACTGTTGGCTGCCTAGAATAGAATCTACGCTGGCGAAGGCACACGACCCAAGTCCTGAGCGAGACATCAAATTGATCAGCTGCTTCGTGTGCGCCACACAGATCTCTAGAGGGGGTCTTCTTGGCAGCTGATGAGACTCTGTAAATTATAATACTGCATCAAAATAAAATACAAAATTCCATCTTTTTCCTTAATAAAATTTAATACAATGAGAGTAGTAGGATGGTAATTCAGAAAAGATCTGATTAAATACTGGGGTCAGTAACTCGACCATGGGGGGGGGGGAGGGGAGGGGAGGGGGGGGGGGAGCCTCGATATAAGCTTAATGTGTATGAATACACTCTGGCTGCTTGTCCCCTGATACAATGAATAATTATTATTTTTATATACCTTGAGGTTACCTTGAGGTGCTTCCGGGGATTAGCGTCCCCGCGGCCCGGTCGTCGACCAGGCCTCCTGGTTGCTGGACTGATCAACCAGGCTGTTGGATGCGGCTGCTCGCAGCATGACAAATGAGTCACAGCCTGGTTGATCAGGTATCCTTTGGAGGTGTTTGTCAAGTTCTGTCTTGAACACCATGAGGGGTCGGCCAGTTATGCCCCTTATATGTAGTGGAAGCGTGTTGAACAGTCTCGGGCCTGTTCAACATGCTTCCACTACACATATGGGGCATAACTGGCCGACCCCTCACGTATACATACAGTACTGTATACAGTACTGTATATGAATAAGTTTGGGTGGATATAAATAGGAGCCGTCTTGTACTGGTCAATAGACCTTTTGGAGTTTTCATTATTTTTATTGCAGACAATCAATTGTACCATGATAGCTGCTTGTACTGTACCATGATAGCTGCTTGTACTGTACCATGATAGCTGCATGTACTGTACCATGATAGCTGCATGTACTGTACCATGATAGCTGCATGTACTGTACCATGATAGCTGCATGTACTGTACCATGATAGCTGCATGTACTGTACCATGATAGTTGTATATACTGTACCATGATAGTTGCATGTACTGTACCATGACAGTCACTTGTACTGTACCATGATAGTTGCTTGTACTGTATTTAAGTATTGTAGCTAAAGTACATACATATGACAATGATTTGCTGGCTTCAACAGAAGAGGAGTGTGGACTATGAGTGATAAGTTATACATCATCATCATCTTCCAGCAACACCAAGTTGAGTTCACTTCCAGGCAAGATGTCCACATACACTACACAATTTCATATGATTCTCACTTTCTTCATCAATGCACCAGAACAGCTCAATAAAGCAACAGTACTGTTTTATTAAAATTAAAAATTAAATCTATGTTGGGACTCTTTACTTAATAAAAACAATAATTAGTTTTATTGGGTATAGAAAGCCTATGTACGAACATACAATACATTAGGCTTGTACAGAGGTCCCCCAGAGGTCAAACTATTCACCCTCTCACAACAATTTCCTAACTCCCGGGTACCTGTTTACTGCTTGGTGAGCCGAGACATTAAGTAAATGGAAACGTCCCTAACCATTTTTGTCCCGCCCAAGAATCGAACTCAAGATCCCCGATTCCGAGTCAAGAATGAAAACTTTCCAGCACGTGCAAAGATTACTATGAGACACGTACTTGACACCAGAGAAGAGAACAAGGGAGCACAAGTGGAAGTGAGGTAGAAGAGAACAAGGGGGCACAAGTGGAAGTGAGGTAGAAGAGAACAAGGGAGCACAAGTGGAAGTGAGGTAGAAGAGAACAAGGGAGCACAAGTGGAAGTGAGGTAGAAGAGAACAAGGGGGCACAAGTGGAAGTGAGGTAGAAGAGAACAAGGGAGCACAAGTGGAAGTGAGGTAGAAGAGAACAAGGGGGCACAAGTGGAAGTGAGAGAGAAGAGAACATGGGAGCACAAGTGGAAGTGAGAGAGAAGAGAACATGGGAGCACAAGTGGAAGTGAGGTAGAAGAGAACATGGGGACACAAGTGGAAGTGAGGGAGAAGAGAACAAGGGGGCACAAGTGGAAGTGAGGTAGAAGAGAACATGGGAGCACAAGTGGAAGTGAGGTAGAAGAGAACATGGGAGCACAAGTGGAAGTGAGGTAGAAGAGAACATGGGGGCACAAGTGGAAGTGAGGGAGAAGAGAACATGGGAGCACAAGTGGAAGTGAGGGAGAAGAGAACATGGGGGCACAAGTGGAAGTGAGGTAGAAGAGAACATGGGGGCACAAGTGGAAGTGAGGTAGAAGAGAACATGGGGGCACAAGTGGAAGTGAGAGAGAAGAGAACAAGGGGGCACAAGTGGAAGTGAGGTAGAAGAGAACAAGGGAGCACAAGTGGAAGTGAGGGAGAAGAGAACAAGGGAGCACAAGTGGAAGTGAGGTAGAAGAGAACAAGGGGGCACAACTGGGAGTGAGGTAGAAGAGAACAAGGGGGCACAAGTGGAAGTGAGAGAGAAGAGAACAAGGGAGCACAAGTGGAAGTGAGGGAGAAGAGAACATGGGGGCACAAGTGGAAGTGAGAGAGAAGAGAACAAGGGGGCACAAGTGGAAGTGAGGTAGAAGAGAACAAGGGGGCACAAGTGGAAGTGAGAGAGAAGAGAACAAGGGGGCACAAGTGGAAGTGAGGTAGAAGAGAACAAGGGAGCACAAGTGGAAGTGAGGTAGAAGAGAACAAGGGGGCACAACTGGGAGTGAGGTAGAAGAGAACAAGGGGGCACAAGTGGAAGTGAGAGAGAAGAGAACATGGGGGCACAAGTAGAAGTGAGAGAGAAGAGAACATGGGGCACAAGTGGAAGTGAGAGAGAAGAGAACAAGGGGGCACAACTGGGAGTGAGGTAGAAGAGAACAAGGGGGCACAAGTGGAAGTGAGAGAGAAGAGAACAAGGGAGCACAAGTAGAAGTGAGAGAGAAGAGAACATGGGGGCACAAGTGGAAGTGAGGGAGAAGAGAACAAGGGAGCACAAGTGGAAGTGAGGGAGAAGAGAACAAGGGAGCACAAGTGGAAGTGAGGTAGGAGAGAACAAGGGAGCACAAGTGGAAGTGAGGTAGGAGAGAACAAGGGAGCACAAGTGGAAGTGAGGTAGAAGAGAACAAGGGGGCACAAGTGGAAGTGAGGGAGAAGAGAACAAGGGAGCACAAGTGGAAGTGAGGTAGAAGAGAACAAGGGAGCACAAGTGGAAGTGAGGTAGAAGAGAACAAGGGGGCACAAGTGGAAGTGAGAGAGAAGAGAACATGGGGGCACAAGTGGAAGTGAGAGAGAAGAGAACAAGGGGGCACAAGTGGAAGTGAGGTAGAAGAGAACAAGGGAGCACAAGTGGAAGTGAGGGAGAAGAGAACAAGGGAGCACAAGTGGAAGTGAGGTAGAAGAGAACAAGGGGGCACAACTGGGAGTGAGGTAGAAGAGAACAAGGGGGCACAAGTGGAAGTGAGAGAGAAGAGAACAAGGGGGCACAAGTGGAAGTGAGGGAGAAGAGAACATGGGGGCACAAGTGGAAGTGAGAGAGAAGAGAACAAGGGGGCACAAGTGGAAGTGAGGTAGAAGAGAACAAGGGGGCACAAGTGGAAGTGAGAGAGAAGAGAACAAGGGGGCACAAGTGGAAGTGAGGTAGAAGAGAACAAGGGAGCACAAGTGGAAGTGAGGTAGAAGAGAACAAGGGGGCACAACTGGGAGTGAGGTAGAAGAGAACAAGGGGGCACAAGTGGAAGTGAGAGAGAAGAGAACATGGGGGCACAAGTAGAAGTGAGAGAGAAGAGAACATGGGGGCACAAGTGGAAGTGAGAGAGAAGAGAACAAGGGGGCACAACTGGGAGTGAGGTAGAAGAGAACAAGGGGGCACAAGTGGAAGTGAGAGAGAAGAGAACAAGGGGGCACAAGTAGAAGTGAGAGAGAAGAGAACATGGGGGCACAAGTGGAAGTGAGGGAGAAGAGAACAAGGGAGCACAAGTGGAAGTGAGGTAGAAGAGAACAAGGGAGCACAAGTGGAAGTGAGGGAGAAGAGAACAAGGGAGTACAAGTGGAAGTGAGGTAGGAGAGAACAAGGGAGCACAAGTGGAAGTGAGGTAGAAGAGAACAAGGGGGCACAAGTGGAAGTGAGAGAGAAGAGAACAAGGGGGCACAAGTGGAAGTGAGGTAGAAGAGAACAAGGGAGCACAAGTGGAAGTGAGGGAGAAGAGAACAAGGGAGCACAAGTGGAAGTGAGGTAGAAGAGAACAAGGGAGCACAAGTGGAAGTGAGGTAGAAGAGAACAAGGGGGCACAAGTGGAAGTGAGAGAGAAGAGAACAAGGGGGCACAAGTGGAAGTGAGGGAGAAGAGAACAAGGGAGCACAAGTGGAAGTGAGGTAGAAGAGAACAAGGGAGCACAAGTGGAAGTGAGGTAGAAGAGAACAAGGGGGCACAAGTGGAAGTGAGGTAGAAGAGAACATGGGGGCACAAGTGGAAGTGAGGTAGAAGAGAACAAGGGAGCACAAGTGGAAGTGAGGTAGAAGAGAACAAGGGGGCACAACTGGGAGTGAGGTAGAAGAGAACAAGGGAGCACAAGTGGAAGTGAGAGAGAAGAGAACAAGGGGGCACAAGTAGAAGTGAGAGAGAAGAGAACATGGGGGCACAAGTGGAAGTGAGGGAGAAGAGAACAAGGGAGCACAAGTGGAAGTGAGGTAGAAGAGAACAAGGGAGCACAAGTGGAAGTGAGGTAGAAGAGAACAAGGGAGCACAAGTGGAAGTGAGGGAGAAGAGAACAAGGGAGCACAAGTGGAAGTGATGTAGAAGAGAACAAGGGAGCACAAGTGGAAGTGAGGTAGAAGAGAACAAGGGGGCACAAGTGGAAGTGAGAGAGAAGAGAACAAGGGGGCACAAGTGGAAGTGAGGTAGAAGAGAACAAGGGGGCACAAGTGGAAGTGAGGGAGAAGAGAACAAGGGAGCACAAGTGGAAGTGAGGTAGAAGAGAACAAGGGAGCACAAGTGGAAGTGAGGTAGAAGAGAACAAGGGGGCACAAGTGGAAGTGAGAGAGAACAAGGGGGCACAAGTGGAAGTGAGGGAGAAGAGAACAAGGGAGCACAAATGGAAGTGAGGTAGAAGAGAACAAGGGAGCACAAGTGGAAGTGAGGTAGAAGAGAACAAGGGGGCACAAGTGGAAGTGAGGTAGAAGAGAACAAGGGGGCACAAGTGGAAGTGAGGGAGAAGAGAACAAGGGAGCACAAGTGGAAGTGAGGTAGAAGAGAACAAGGGGGCACAACTGGGAGTGAGGTAGAAGAGAACAAGGGGGCACAAGTGGAAGTGAGAGAGAAGAGAACAAGAGGGCACAAGTGGAAGTGAGGGAGAAGAGAACATGGGGGCACAAGTGGATGTGAGAGAGAAGAAAACAAGGGGGCACAAGTGGGAGTGAGGGAGAAGAGAACATGGGGGCACAAGTGGAAGGGAGAGAGAAGAGAACAAGGGGGCACAAGTGGAAGTGAGGTAGAAGAGAACAAGGGAGCACAAGTAGAAGTGAGAGAGAAGAGAACAAGGGGGCACAAGTGGAAGTGAGGTAGAAGAGAACAAGGGAGCACAAGTAGAAGTGAGAGAGAAGAGAACAAGGGGGCACAAGTGGAAGTGAGGTAGAAGAGAACAAGGGGGCACAAGTGGAAGTGAGGGAGAAGAGAACATGGGGGCACAAGTGGAAGTGAGGTAGAAGAGAACAAGGGAGCACAAGTAGAAGTGAGAGAGAAGAGAACAAGGGAGCACAAGTGGAGGTGAGAGAGAAGAGAACAAGGGGGCACAAGTGGAAGTGAGAGAGAAGAGAACCTGGGGGCACAAGTGGAAGTGTGGGAGAAGAGAACAAGGGGGCACAAGTGGAAGTGAGGTAGAAGAAAACAAGGGAGCACAAGCGGAGGTGAGAGAGAAGAGAACATGGGGGCACAAGTGGAAGTGAGAGAGAAGAGAACAAGGGGGCACAAGTGGAAGTGAGAGAGAAGAGAACAAGGGGGCACAAGTGGAAGTGAGAGAGAAGAGAACATGGGGGCACAAGTGGAAGTGTGGGAGAAGAGAACAAGGGGGCACAAGTGGAAGTGAGAGAGAAGAGAACATGGGGGCACAAGTGGAAGTGAGAGAGAAGAGAACATGGGGGCACAAGTGGAAGTGAGAGAGAAGAGAACATGGGGGCACAAGTGGAAGTGAGAGAGAAGAGAACATGGGGGCACAAGTGGAAGTGAGAGAGAAGAGAACATGGGGGCACAAGTGGAAGTGTGGGAGAAGAGAACATGGGGGCACAAGTGGAAGTGAGAGAGAAGAGAACATGGGGGCACAAGTGGAAGTGAGAGAGAAGAGAACATGGGGGCACAAGTGGAAGTGAGAGAGAAGAGAACATGGGGGCACAAGTGGAAGTGAGAGAGAAGAGAACATGGGGGCACAAGTGGAAGTGTGGGAGAAGAGAACAAGGTACACACAACCACCACAAACTAGCTACTAGGTACACACAACCACACACAGTTAAACATCTAGCAGAATGTTCTAATTGTGTATAAAGTAGAGCTTCAAAAATATATCTTTGTCCCACAATGTTTCAAGTCTCAAAATGACAGGCAGAAAGAACAAAATGGAACCCGGTCTGCCATACCATCGCATGCAATGGAGGATTTCCAATCTGATAAGCGATTGGATCCAACAAAAACAACCGAACAGCATTCAGACGAACAAGAAATCCCCACTAGAGAAGAATATTAAATAGACCAACAAATATTATATAAATTCAAGAAAATTATTTTTAGATTATTTGGGCATTTTACAAGTGATTTTGGTATCAATACACAATGGAAGCCCGCTAGTATGGAAATGGTGAAAACAAAAACAAGATGGAAGAGAAGGCTGTTTGACACTACAACTTTTTTTTTCCGTTGCAACAGGAAATAACTAAATGTTTCCAGATAATGACAAATTACATTGGAATGGAATTGGAATGTAATTTGGTGCCAAAAAATGTATCAAATCAACAAAATCTATACAAACATTCTTTTTATCAAGTAGTGTATCATCAGTGTGCAAAGTGTATTCCATCATTTGCACTAATAAAAACACAACAGAACAATAATTAAACTGACAAACATTAACCCTTTAACTGCGCAACGCGCCTGCAGGCCCAGGCTTCGGGTGCACAACGCGCCTCCGGGTGTTTTTATTTTTCACGTTCCATTCAAAACTCCCGCGGCTACATGGGGTTCACATCAGCTTCCTCAGGGCTCTTGTAAACAGACGCCATCTTAAAAAAAAATCATGGTCCACATTGCCGGGTGTCAGAGCCTCAGTAGTGAGTGAGCAACCAAGGCTGGCTCTCGCAGCATGAGCGCACAGCACTCCTGTTCAGCGTGTGACCACAGCATCGCCTAATATTGTCAATATATATATATAATCTGTTTTATTTAGCCATGATAGTATTATAGAAGAGCCCGAGTGTGATAATGACTGGGTACAATGTTCAAATATCAGTAATTCAATGCTGTTCACGATGTTCACAGCGCTAGCCACAGCACCACAGCATTATTTCATCCATCTAGGAATCTTCAAATGACTTTTTAGGTTCCTTTTCAAAATAAACTTGTGGTCAATTATTCATTTACAGGTATTAGTGACCAGGATTGTGGTTACAATGAGCGTTGTGCGTAGGAAGGAGGAATTGTGGTGAGGGAGGGAGGAAAGGAGAGAATTGAGGTACCCTCACTGTGTGGCAGTAACTCTGTTTTGCTCACCATACTAGCTTCGTGGTTCGCTATGGGGAACACACATGTACATGAGTATATACAGTGTGTGAATAGTGTAATAACAGCACCAGGAGTATGTTGTGAGGAGCTATTTTGGTGAGGGAGGTGACGTTGTAATCGTGGCATCGTCTGTTGTCTGCTGTGTGATTTGTCATGAAGTGTATGGTGGCCACTGTACTCTTTAGACACAATACTGGCTTGCCTGCATAGTTCAGGTAAATAAAACATGTAGATAGGTATATATAACATGTGTAAATTGTGTAATAAATACAATAACAGTACGGTGGGAGGAGCAATGTTGGTGAGTAAGATGTTGGAGTGAGGGAGGGCTGGCTGGGTGTGGCTGCTCACACTCATGGTGTTCTGAGCGTGTTGATGGTGAATGTATATAGTGTGTGACAGTGTATAGTGTGCACATATGTTGTAAATATACATAAATGAACATGAAACATTGGTGTGAATAACTGTATGATTTGGAGGAGCAATGTTGGCGAGTAAGATGTCGGAGGAGTGAGGGAGGGCTGGCTGAGTGTGGCTGCTCACACTCGCGGTGTTCTGAATGTGTTGATGGTGAATGTATATAGTGTGTGACAGTGTATAGTCTGTAAATAGATTGTATATATACATAAATTAGCATGATACATGGTAAATATGTGCAACAAATGTGTACACAAGTGTCATGCACGTAACACAGTGCCCTCAGACAGTACGGATGTTATACTGCCATAATATAGTGTACGTGTTCATTATACATAGGATTAGCACGTAAAAACAAATAAAATGTATTTGGAACTGTGCGCAAAAAATGAACAAAAATATATTCGCGGCAACTCACTCGTCCCACCCCGGGCGCCCCACCGGCCCAGGGAGCTTACTGCACGGGCGAACGGGGAATGATAACGTCACGCGCCAACTTACGGACCCATAGCAGCCAAAGTAAGTACAAGTTCGAAATTTTTTTGACATACCCATACAGGGGGAAGGGTTTTTGACTTTAAAAAAACAAAAGAATTTTTTCAAGAGAATTTATTTCCTGCGCACTGGGGGGGGGTGTCATATTTATAGGCCGCGCAGTTAAAGGGTTAATGGAACATAACTCCCGTTGTAGTGGCAGCTACAAATCGGCACAAATCTGTGTGTTCAAGCCGGAGTCCAGAGCACAAAAGTGTGTTCCATCATCTACACCAATGAATCAGAATAATTGTAGCAAACTTGTTTTTGAAGATCAGATGCTGTGGGGCTGGAACTAATCCTATTATTTGACTGGAGAGTGTACAGCAGTGGTGTAATGAAAGGAAGCTAAACATGAATATATGACAGGAGTGAAGTTGTTGTTCTCAAAAGATGCACATTATCAATGTAACTATTATAACCAAACCCACACATGAAATGAAAAATAGTGACGTCTCATTCCCTCTTGGATCCTTCTCAACTTGTGAAAAAGAGGAGTGGAAGAGTATGACAGTATAAGGGAAGAGAGGAAGATGTGGTGACTTACACTCGCGTACACTCCCACTCCTCCTCGTCACAACTTCGTAACAATCCACGATGGACCAAAATATCGTCACTTTCTTTTCACAGGCGTGGGTTGGCTTGTGTTACAGCCACATTATTGCCACATATTCCCTCCAGAGTAACAATTACTTGGATGACTGGAGAACTTGGAAGGTATTATATGCCCCAGTGGATACAATCCAGAGGGTGCATTATCAATATAGGAGGAGGAATTGGAAATTTAGTACAAAACAGTTAAAAAAAATTTTTAAGTAGCTACGAAGATCTTCAAGAACAAAGTCTATTGTGAAGCACATAAGGATTTTGGAACACCTGCAGTGTCTGTATGTGTCAAACAACAACTGTGGCAACACGTGCATCCAAGTGTGGGTCAACAACTGTCAAAACATTTGCATGCGATTGTTCAACAACAGCTGTGGAATAAGACAGTTCGACAACCTTATTTTCTTATTGTCAAAACCATATATACATATATATCGTTAGGCTAGGCTGTGTCAATTGTGGTTAGGTCAGGTTCAGTAAGGTTAGGTAGGTTTCAATTAAAATCTGTTGCCAAACAGCCTTGTTTATGACATGATTTGTATCCCTGATTACCACCCCCATTCCACCGCTCATTCTTCAATACTTACCTAAAATTGCAGAATTTAAAGATTGACATACAGGTTCTCGTTGTAAGGGATCTAACTGCCAACCAACAGGACTATTCCAGGGGTCGTTGTACGCTAGAAGACTAAAAGCATCCTGAAATTATTTTGGAATATTAATCTAAGGTATAATGGATTTTTAGAAGTTAATATAGTAGTACAATTATTGATATAAAACAACAACTGACTAACATTAAAACAGCTAATCAATGTTTTTAATTCAGTTAATTTTAATTTAATTTTACAAAGCTAAAACAGAGACTTCAAAAACCATATACACAGTGTACATCAGACCAGGCATAGAATATACAGCATCATCATACTGTCATCATCTTGTCATTTATAAAAAGAGATTACAAAAAATTGAATGGTCTAAAACAAGGCAGGGTAACCCTTAAACAGCACAAATTGTATATATTGTATACAATTTTGGTACAAGTGACATAATAGAGCACATCGAATATATATACATTTTAAAGTATCACACAAAATTTAAAAGTCCTGCAGCTACACGGGGTTCACATCAACTTCCTCAGGGCTCTTGTAAACAGACGCCATTTAAAAAAAATATTGTGGGTAACATTCGGGATGTGTGAGCCTCAGTGCCGAGTAAGCAACCAAGACTGACACACGCAGCATAAGCTAACAGCACTGCTGTTAGCTTATGACCACAGCAATGATAGTATTACAGAAGAGCCTGACTGTGATAAAGAGTGTGTACAATGTTCAGATATCAGTGAACACAATGTTGTTCAAGATGTTCACAGCACTAGCCACAGCACACTGCCATTGTTTGGTCAATCTAAGAATCTTGAAACCACTTCTCATGTTCCTTTACAAAATAAACTTGTGGAAAATTATTCCTTTACAGGATTGTGCATAGTATGGTGGGAGGAGTAATCTTGATTAGGGAGGGCATGATGTAGCATAGTCTGCTGACTCTTGTGTGGGGACCTCTCTTATTGTCAGGACTCACCATACCAGCTTAGTGGTTCATTATGATGAATACAAATGCAGGTACTTATATATAATGTGTGAATATAGTG
Organism: Procambarus clarkii; assembly: GCF_040958095.1. Lineage (NCBI taxonomy): Eukaryota > Metazoa > Arthropoda > Malacostraca > Decapoda > Cambaridae > Procambarus > Procambarus clarkii. Next base: position 28,542,091 of record NC_091189.1, on the reverse strand, counting down.
TAATAACAGCACAAACAGCATGCAGGGAGGAGCCATTTTGGTGAGGGCGGTGTTGGTAAGGGAGGGAGTGAGGTGCTGTCGTCTGCTAGCTGCTGTGCAACTTGTCATGCAGTGTACAGTGGCCACTATGTTGTCTGGACACCATACCAGCTTAGTCGTACATTTATGGTGAACTAAACATATAGATACTTAAATATAATGTGCATAACACTATATAGTGCAATAACAGCATACACAGTATGGTGGGAGGAGGAATCTTGGCAGTGAGGTAGTGTCATCACCTCACTGGTGTGTTGGTGGCCACTATGCTGTTTCGATGCACCATACTGGGCTTAGTGGTTTGTTATGGTGAACAAAACATGCAAATACCTATATATAACATGTGTGTATATAGTGTAATAGCAGCAAAAATATTTATTTATCATTTTAAGATCATAATAATTGAATCACTAATATGCACACCATACTTATGATTATAGTGATGGTTCACACATTTTATTATATAAATATATCACACTACACACTACTGAATAATATTATTGCAAAAAAAAAAAAAAAAAAAAGAGAAAAAGAGACATTGAAATAATTAGGTAATATCATCATTGTGGTAAACTCCTGCCTGATAGCTTGGGTAGAGACCGACCAACCCCAGACGCTTACTCTGTCAGCGCCCCTCAATTTTGCCAGACTTCCTCGCTCTATTGCAGCCAAAATATGTCACCTACGATTTTTTTAGCATTTTTCCCGTGATCAAGGAACACATTTTAATAATCTTCAAAGAAATTTTTTTTTCTTATGCACAGTGGTGGGGGTTAACCCTTAACCACTGCACTGCACTGCACAGAATGCCTTGTAGCACTGGATCGAGAGTGTGCAGAGCGCCATGCGGCATTTTTAGGTATAGGGAGAGATTCAAACTCCCACAGGAACATGGGGCTCACATCCTGTCTCTCAGGACTCCAGTAAACAGATGCTATCTTGAAAAAAACCATGGGTAACATTCCCAGGTGTTAGAGCCTCAGTACTGAGTGAGCAACCAAGGCTGAGGCACGCAGCATGAGCTAACAGCACTGCTGTTCAGCTTTTGGCCACAGCATTGCCTAAAAATGTCAAAACATATATGTAACAGCTATTATTTAGCAATGATAGTATTACAGAAGAGCCTGAATGTGATGAAAATGACCAGGATTCTGATAACAGCAGGATTGTGGAGATAATTAGCGATGTGCGTAGTATGGTGGGAGGAGTAATCTTGGTGAGGAAGGGAGGTGGCGTCGTCTGTTGACTGTGTGGCGACCTGTTATTGTCTGGACTCACCATACCAGCTTAGTGGTTTGCTATGGTGAACACAAATGTAAATACTTGTATATACAGTAACGTGTGTATATATAGTGTAATAACAGCAAAAGGAGTATGCAAAAGGAGCCATTTTAGTGAGGGAGATGGCGTTGTCTGCTGGCTGGTGTGACTTGTCATGCAGTGTATGGTGGCCACTATGCTGTTTGGACACCATACCAGCTTAGGTGTACAGTTATGGTGAACATGTAGATATTTATATATAATGTGTATATAGTGTAATAACAACAAAATCAGTATAGTAGGGAGGATGAATGTTGGCGAGAGAGGTATTGAAGGAAGGAGGGAGGTAGGGTCTGCTGTCTGGGTGTGGCGGCCACTCTTCTTGTTTGGACTCACCATACCAACTTAGTGGTTTGTTATGGTGAACAAAACATGCAGATATTTATATATAACCTGTGTGTATATAGTGCAATAACAGCAAAAATATTTGTTCATTGTTTTATGAACATAATAACTGAATCACTTATATGCACACCATACTTTTGAGTTTAGCGATGGTTCACACATTTTATTATACAGTATAAATATATCACATTACACACTACTGAATAACATTACTGCAAAAAACAGACAAAATCAGACACATTGAAATAATTAGGTAATAATATCTTTGTGGCAACTCCCGCCTTACAGCGCAGGTGGAGCAGATCGGCGCTGAAGCGTACTATGTTAACGCCTCAATTTTGCCAGACTTTTTCGTCCTATTGTGGCCAAAATATGTCATCTCGATTTTTTTCCATGATCAGGGAAAAATTTCCTTTCTTTGTCTTTCATGGGAAAAAATTTTCCCATGAAACCTGCTGTAGTTTCCATATTCTTAATATACACAAGGACAGCCTTTTCCAAATGCAAAATAGGACAGGACAAAAGTAGAAGAAAAAGAAGAAGGAAATGAGTCAGGGAGACATTATATAATACTTGTATGTAGTGTAGAGAGTCCTGTACAGTACAGTAGTTATCTCGGGAGAGATAACTACACACACTGTAACTAATAAACTGCTACACAAACATAGGCATATTATAATATTTATGGAAAACTTATTCATCCACACAATTTGAACAAGGCAATGGTAATATAATTAATAAATACTGTCAAAAAGGCACAAAATAGACTTCTCACAGAACTTTAATATTTTGTCTACTAACTTACTTGTAGTATTTTCTTATTGTGATCGTTCTTGCCTAGTTCCCTCCTCAGAACCTGGCTCATGTGTTGTACCTCTCTCCCGAAGGCTAACATGCGTTCTATCGCTGCTGGGTTGCCCCCACACATTTTTCTGCTCCCGACACTGTTTTCAACTTCTGCCAAAATTTATTCAACAAAATAACAGTCCATAATAATATAATTCAGTTAAACTAAAATCACAAACTTTTTATACTAAATGGGTCACACTGCAAACCAACAAAATAAAAATAAAGTACTTAAACATGGACATTAATCAAAGTAATGCCACACTCAAGATTTGATGAAGACAATCGAGGATAACAACATTAATATCACTTGGGCAAGAAATGGATTGCATTAACATAAGAAGTAATAGTTTAGTAAGGGAGAGGATTGTAAGGTACCATGATCAGTGGATAGAATGCTCATCCTCACTGTTGTATGGAACAATATACTCCAGTTTGTAGGGAAACGATCATCAGACACATCAAAGAATATCAACCAAGGGTATGTTAGTGTATGGTGCACAAAAATAGAATATATTAATTCAATGTGTGCGGCAAATACAGTTCTTCTGTCAGGAAATGGTTGAGATCTATGTTGATTGGATGAAAGTTTTGTTGCTTGTGTGAGTCGACTTTAAAATTATTGTTAATTAAAGCAGTAATGGTTGTGAAAAAAAACAAAAAACGAGTGTGTGAAATAGGGGTAAATAGAGAAGTCTCCCAAAAGTGATCAATCAGTTGTATTACCAGGAGACATCAATGACAAATGAGGAATATTTGAGAAAGTTTACAATGGAACAAGTCAGGGAAAAAGACTGATGCTATGAAATAATAGGAAGAATAACATGGGTAGAGGTGCAGCTAGAGATCTGCACAAAGTAGTAGTAGTGCTTACCCTTAAATACAGATGTTAGATGCTGATACAAAGTAACTATGAATCATTATCTACAACAGTAGAAATGGACCATCTATGATGCATTTCAGGTGTTAGGATAAATTATAATACCAATAATTGGGAATTTTGCATACTCAGAAATTAAAGCTATGGAAAGATATGGAATGCAATAGTCGGTCAATCCTAAGATTACAGAGCATTTATTGAAATTATTTGATCATACTAAAAGAATTGATGAGTATATCTCAGTGAATTTAAAGGCTGGAGGGAAAAGACGAAAGCTAAGAAAACGATGGACAGATACGATAACTAGTGTGTGAGAGAAATCAGGTATTAAGTGCAAGAAACCAGATTCAGTGAACAAGAAGTGGTGGCCAATAAGGCTGGATGGAATAACTTTATTAAAAGGGATTGAATGTTCAAATATTTATTTTCAGAACTCGGAGGAAGGATTTAATACATAATTGCAGGAAGCAGCGGCAAGCTAATGTGGATCTCTAGATGAATTGTGATAATGCAAATTCTATATCATGCGGCAATATATATTGTGAAAGATATGGTATCTATTGTTCACCGAATCCTCTATTGCTCACCTACTTCTTCTGGGCTGATGCCTCACCACCACCAGGAAATTGGCAAATGGGGTAATGACAACGAATCTATTAACTTTAAGTTAATGCCACAAATGTTCTACTGGAGAGAAATCTGAGATTCATAAGCAATCAAGCAATTATCAAAGTCACCAAGCCTGGAAGACTATTCATATTCAGAACAGCCTGAGATACACAAGTCTAAATTACTATGTACTAAGATGCTAATAGCAGAGAAAAAGAAGCTAGACACATTTTAGCATTGAGGAACGATCATCAACTGCTACTCAGAGCTACTGTACCTATTTCAGAAAGCTATTTCACCTATTACAGTCGGCTCCTGCACCCATTACAGTCAGCTCCTGCACCCATTACAGTCAGCTACTGCACCCATTACAGTCAGCTACTGCACCCATTACAGTCAGCTACTGCACCCATTACAGTCAGCTACTGCACCCATTACAGTCAGCTACTGCACCCATTACAGTCAGCTACTGCACCCATTACAGTCAGCTACTGAACTTATTACAGTCAGCTACTGAACTTATTACAGTCAGCTACTGAACTTATTACAGTCAGCTCCTGCACCCAATAGTCAGCTACTGCACCCATTACAGTCAGCTACTGCACCTATTACAGTCAGCTCCTGCACCCAATAGTCAGCTACTGCACCCATTACAGTCAGCTACTGCACCTATTACAGTCAGCTACTGCACCCAATAGTCAGCTACTGCACCCATTACAGTCAGCTACTGCACCCATTACAGTCAGCTACTGCACCCATTACAGTCAGCTACTGCACCCATTACAGTCAGCTACTGCACCCATTACAGTCAGCTACTGCACCCAATACAGTCAGCTACTGCACCCAATAGTCAGCTACTGCACCCATTAGTCAGCTACTGCACCCATTACAGTCAGCTACTGCACCCATTACAGTCAGCTACTGCACCCAATAGTCAGCTACTGCACCCATTAGTCAGCTACTGCACCCATTACAGTCAGCTATTGCACCTATTACAGTCAGCTCCTGCACCCAATAGTCAGCTACTGCACCTATTACAGTCAGCTACTGCACCCAATAGTCAGCTACTGCACCCATTACAGTCAGCTACTGCACCCATTACAGTCAGCTACTGCACCCATTACAGTCAGCTACTGCACCCATTACAGTCAGCTACTGCACCCAATAGTCAGCTACTGCACCCATTAGTCAGCTACTGCACCCATTAGTCAGCTACTGCACCCATTAGTCAGCTACTGCACCCATTACAGTCAGCTATTGCACCTATTACAGTCAGCTACTGCACCCATTACAGTCAGCTACTGCACCCATTACAGTCAGCTACTGCACCCATTACAGTCAGCTACTGCACCCATTACAGTCAGCTACTGCACCCAATAGTCAGCTACTGCACCCATTAGTCAGCTACTGCACCCATTAGTCAGCTACTGCACCCATTAGTCAGCTACTGCACCCATTACAGTCAGCTATTGCACCTATTACAGTCAGCTACTGCACCCATTACAGTCAGCTACTGCACCCATTACAGTCAGCTACTGCACCCATTACAGTCAGCTACTGCACCTATTACAAAATGTTCTTCCTACAGCCTTTGGACAAAAAATCTGAAACATCATGTACTTATTATTGACAAATATGCATTCTGGATAAATATTTGTTTTACTCAATACTAATCTTTGTTTACAGGGGAGCGGGAGCTGGTCGGCCGAGCGGACAGCACGCTGGACTTGTGATCCTGGGTTCGATCCCAGGCGCCAGCGAAAAACAATGGGCAGAGTTTCTTTCACCCTATGCCCCTGTTACCTAGCAGTAAAATAGGTACCTGGGTGTTAGTCAGCTGTCATGGGCTGCTTCCTGGGGGTGGAGGCCCGGTCAAGGACCGGGCCGCGGGGACACTAAAAAGCCCCGAAATCATCAAGATAACATTCCTTGTGCTCCCCCTTATTTACTCTAACAGTTACTGAGTGTACAACAGCTTTCTATTTCAATTAAATAAATATGCAGCCAATTTTAAATCCATATTAATAATAAAAGTTTTTATAAAAACAGATTCTGCAAGTATCACCCTAAAATACAGTAAAAAATGATTGTTTCATAAATTCTTGAAAGAGTCTGCCAGCACACCAGACTACAGTAATGATTGATACAGCCGTCACTAACAGTCTGATACACGTGTAAACCAGCAGGACAACAGTGCAGAGTGAGAGTAAGTATACTTAACAAAAGAAGGCCGAATGCCTGCACGACTATTAGAACCATCTGTACTGCAGGCAAGTGGGAGGAGCAAGAATTTCTCACACAAGAGTAATTACCAAAGTGTAGTTACAGGATGAGAGCTACGCTCGTGGTGTCCCGTCTTATGAGGCTACAAGTGCCCGATAATACAGATTGTGTTCGTTAGTTTTAAGCTTTGTGACTGGCAACTACTAATTACAACATGCTAAAAAAATGTGATAAAATAGGCATTTTATAATTCTGATATGTTCTTGGGCATACCATGAAATACTGAATTCATATTATGTTGGAAAACTACATAGGCTCCTGGGATCACCAAATAAAAATCTTCCATTACTCATGAATAAAAAAATAATGAAATGCTATTTACTTGTACAGTGCTTTAAAATTAATAAACTTAACTGTACCCAAACCAGTTCAAAACAATTCACTCTTTAGCCTGAAAAAGTTAGCTACTCTTATAATTGTGTGGAGACAGCAGCATTTCTTCAATAAGCTTGGTAATCTTCAACAATTCGGTCAACCCAGCCAAACGTCGGAGGGGATCCATTATTTCGGACAGGTGCCTGGCACTTTTCATTTAATCTGAGCTTTTTCTTTCATTACTGATCACGACCATGTTTTCCTTGTTAAATGAGCAGGGCACACTCCATCTCCTCACACTCGAGCCTCCTCATTGCCAGAGTCCAAACTACCACCACCACCACCCAAACAGCTACCTTCACCATCAACACTTCCTTAGTTTCACTTCAGTTCTTTAACAAAGTCTTATATTCACACATCTCTCACACTTATCAATGGTATCATCAGGCACATAGCCATGAACTGCTCTTGTCTTACCATTTTTAAGCTGTACCTTTGCACCAGCGACATCAGAGTGGTTGTGGCTTATTTCTATGAATTTGTGACATTTCAATTCGTCTCCAAGCTACACAGATCCAAAATGTCAACACATATTAATATGGCACAAAGCATCAAAGGGCAGACAACCGAGGGAACTACTCAGCTGTACGAGACGCAGCATGAAGCACCCGTATTGTATGAATGTACAACGTACAAGGCTATCCATAAACATTCTGTACAACATTGCAGCCTAAATCTATTAATGAAGAATAAGTGACCATGGCTACACTGAATTTACTGAAGACTGCTGTATTTAAGGAAAATAATAATTACAAAGAATTAAATGCAACTACATGGATACAAATGAGACCAGTAAAAGTAAACAATGGTCAGATGGGTGTTTACCAGGAGCAAACTAGTAAAGGTAGAAACTGATGATAGTTTACCTGTAGATCATCTTATAAATGGATACTGTTACAAAAGAGGGGTATACATGCAGACCAAGTAGTAAATAGATACAGCTAAGGCAACAGGAGAGTGGTTAAGGTGCAGGGAAGTGGTTAAGGTGCAGGGAAGGGGGTTAACTTTCACACTATCTACTGGCAAGATAGAGTTGTCTTATCCCTTAAAGTGCAGCTATTGCCACTCTATATTCTCAGAGGTAATGTGATTATCACATGTTAATATATTTCCTTCTAGTTTAGCTAATTAATTAATGAGATAAATACAGATCAGAGTCTACTCTCAGATCACAAAGCAACCTTTATTATCTGGACAAATTGGCTCTTCCAGATGTCTGGATAACTAAAAATCCAGATAAATGAAGAAAAGACCGCAAGAAAATTCTTTAGTAATATATATTATTTTGTTATTTATTATAACAAATATTCTAAAAATACCTACAATGATGTTTTCACAAGAATATACCAGTATACATACAAACTGTACTTTGAATACAATGAAATTTTGGTATTATTTGAAATAAATTGGTTTCCTCCACGGTCAAAACATGTAAAGACGTTGCTGACAATGGGGGTTTACCCCCATTAACCAGACATGCTCTGGTTAAGCGGGTGAAGAACTGAATATGTCTATATCCAAATAATACAAGAATCCACAAAATAGGGACCCATATAATTGGGGGGTTTACCGATATTTATTATAAGTAGATACTATCAAGACAGAGTTTACCTGCAGTTACTTAATAAAAAGTGAAAATCTGAAGAGCAAAGTTTACCTAGTCTAAAACAGGCTGTGCAAAGGTTTGCCACTAGACTAGTACCCGAACTGAGAGGTATGAGCTACGAGGAGAGACTACGGAATTAAACCTCACGTCACTGGAAGACAGAAGTTAGGGGAAACATGATCACCACATCTAAGATTCTCAAAGGAATTGATAGGACAGATAAGGACAGGCTATTTAACCAAAGGGGCACACGCACTAAGGGACACAGGTGGAAATTGAGTGCCCAAATGAGCCACAGAGCTATTAGAAAGAACTTAGTGTCAGTAGTTAACACTATCGCCCATTAACGACGAAGTATGGAGTAAAAAATTTAGTAGATAAATGTCGACTAATGACGAAGTATGGCGTAAAAAATAAAAAATTTGGCCTGCTTTTGGCTTTCCTGCGAGAGGGGTGCGCCGCGGTATTAGACATTATATGCATATACCCCTGTAGGGAATTTCATTGCGAATACATTGATACCAAAATGAAAGATCTAGGACGAGAATTGAGGTAACAAAGTTGAAAAGAGTAAACACATTTTATTGCTCTTGATGAGCGCTCATAGGGGTAACGTGCTGTCACATTCTCTGTTTGCTGTGGGTGGAACGCCGGGCTTTTGGACTTTATATATGCATATAATCCTGTAGGGAATTCTATTGCGAAAACAATAATACCAAAATGAAAGACCGAGGACGAGAATTGAGGTGAGCAAAGTGAAAAGAGTGTACACATTTCATGGCTCTTTAGCGCTCCCGGGAAACACGCTCTCATTTTCTCTGTTTTGTGCGGGTGGTATGCCGGGCTTTCGTACTTCATATGCATTTAATCATGTAGAGAATTCTATTGCGAACACATTGATATCAAATTGAAAAACCTAGGACAAGAATTAAGATGACAAAGCTGAAAAGAGTATACACTTTTTAGTAATACCTCACTCTCTATTGGAAGGCCCGGCGCACCTTCCTGTTCTCTTCTGGGTAACCACGGCTTGCTTTCATCACGTCGGCGGGTGGAGCGCCCCATGGGTTTTTACATTATATTCATATACTCCTGTTGGGAATTCTATTGTGAACACATTGATACCAAAATGAAAGATCTAGGACGAGAATTGAGGTGACCAAAGTGAAAAGAGTGTACACACATTATCGCTCTTGCGCGCTCCCGGGTAACTCGCTCTCACTTTCTCTGTTAGCTGTCGGTAATAAGCCGGGCTTTTGGAGTTTATATGCTTTTAGTCCTGTAGAGCATTCTATTGCAAACACACTGATACAAAATTGAAAAACCTAGGATGAGAATTAAAGTGACAAAGTTGAAAAGAGTATACACTTTTCAGTATTACCGTGTGCTCCCGCGGAACGCCCAAAATCACTCAGGGTTGCAACCCGCTCTCGCACAAGACAGCACATACCAGGTATGTGTACCTTATTGCTTATAGTGACTTATCGCTTATAAATAAGTACATATGTGACATATTCCAAGCCATATTTTTTTCAAGGCCCTAACTTTTCCTCTCAGTTTTATTAAACAATAAAGATTTTATACAAAATTTGACAATATCCTGAGTTACTTTACAATTAATTTAAATATTTTAGTTTTGTCTTATTATTTTTATAAAACTGTAATATCAATATAGGTATTGGTTCAGTACTAATTGTAATATCTTAACACTTCCGCGCACCAGGCGCGCGACCTCTCCACTATCCCAAAGTGGCCTGAGCGTTTCACGGGAGCGCGCGTAAATTAAGAAAAGTGTATACTCTTTTTCAACTTTGTCACCTTAATTTTCGTCCTACGATATTCAATTTGGTATCTATGTGTTCGCAATAGAATTCTCTAGCGGATAAAATGCATATAAGCTCCATAAGCCCGGCTTACCACCAGCAGCAAACAGAGAAAGTGCGAGCGAGTGACCTGCGAGCGCTCAAGAGGGATAAAATGTTTTCAGTCAGTCTCTGGTCACCTCAATTATCGTCCTAGGTCTTTCATTTTGGTATCAATGTGTTCGCAATAGAATTCCCAACAGACCTATATGCATATAATATAAAAAACAGCCACGATCTCCACCCACCGACATGATGAAAACAGGCCGCGGTTACAAGAAAGAGAGCGCTGCGCCACCCCAAGGCGCTTCTCACTATGAAAAGTGAATAATCTTTTCAACTTTGTCATCTCAATTCTCGTCCTAGGTTTGTCAATTTGGTATCAATGTGTTCACAATAGAATTCTCTAAAGGACTAAATGCATATAAAGGCCAAAAGCCCGGCGAGAAAGTGAGAGCGTGTTACCCGGGAGCGAGCCAGAGCAATAAAATGTGTACACTCTTCACTTTGGACATCTCAATTCTCGTTTTAAGTCTTTCATTTTGGTATCATTGTCTTCGCAATAGAATTCCCTACAGGAGTATGCAAATATAAAGTCCGGCGTAGCACCCACAGCAAACAGAGAAAGTAACAGAGCATAATCCCAGTGAGCGCCAATAAAATGGGTATTCTGTTTTCAACTTTGTTACCTCAATTCTGGTACCAGGACTTTAATTTTGGTATCAATGTATTTGCAATGAAATTCCCTACAAGCATATATGCATATAATGTGCAAAACCGCAGCAAAACCTTCCCCCAAAAAAACACTACTGTTGCCGCGCTTAGGACTCAATGCTGAGTCCTCGCCGGACTTGCCCGTTTTGCAGAAGACTCAATGCTGAGTCATCGCCGGGCGAAAGTGTTAACATACTAAGAAGGTTAGGTTAGGTTGTGGTTTTCTATTGAGCATTTCAATGTAAACTCAAATATTCACAATACATTAGTATGTCACATATGCACTTATTCATAAGCAAGATATTGACTATAAGCAAGTGCGAGAATGGGTTGCGAGATAGTAGAGCGCTTGCTCGCCCAGAGCGCGAAAGTAATGATTATTAACAGACGGAATTCATTAGGAAGTTATGTGGTGGAGGCAGATTCCATATACAGTTTCAAATGTAGATATGATAGAGCCCAATAGGCTCAGGAACCTATACGATTGACAGATGAGAGGCGGGACCAAAGAGTCAAAGCTCAACCCTTGCAAGCACAACTAGGTGAGACAACTAGGCGAGTACAGACTCTTACTGTGTGCAATCCAAAAGCTGACAGACATTCCAACCTGGCTGATTGGCTAGCTTCTCTAAGGAACTTGCCAAGAACCACAAATATTTTTCATACTCGCTAATAGTACGAATTCAATTAATCTTCATTTGTGTACAAACTGGAAATGCAGCTGTGAGTATTCTCCATGAGTAAATAATGAGGTACATCTCCCTGGATCTATGAGATAAACAAGCAGGTATATAGCTCGCTCATAAGTCAAGCCTGGCCTCGGGCCGGCCTTGGGGAGAAGAACTCCCAGAACCCCATCAACCAGGTATCAACCAGGTGTCCCTAAGAGTTCCGCAATCTATAAAGTATATGAGGTACATCTCTAATGGCCCTAAGGTTCCCAGGATCTATAAGGTAAATGATGTATACCTCTCGTGTCACTAAGAGTACCAGTACTGGGATCTATAACGTAAACGAGTATCACTGTCATGTCCCAAAAGTCCTACAATCAATGAACCAAACAGTTCAACAGTCCAGGTATAAAAAGCTAGTAGAGTTTTTTACATAATTTTCTCCATGAACTTTAAACTTGCATGAAACTTCACATCTTTCACAGAGTCAATTAAAAATTTTCAGCAATTTTTTTATGATAATTACTTAAAAGTTGCATTTGTTTCACCTTTATTAGAGTACTTGTACGAGCCTTGTTTTAGAAGACGTGCACTGCTTTTCAGAGTGTACTGCATTACAAATGACAGATCCAGAGGTGCAGTGGTAATTGGTTCAGTTAAACACAGTTACCTTAAAGTGCTTCAGATATAATCCCCATTGTCAAGGAAATGAAGCCTGCACTTTGTCTCATTAAGGTCTCCCTCCTAGGTCAACTACTCGCCTTTCCCAGGATGCAACCCACAACAGTTGCCAAAGTCCAGGGTACCTATTTTACTGCTAGGCGAGCCAAGGAACCTGTGTTCAATCTCAGGGCAGGACAGAAATGGTTGTGGTCATTTTCCTTTCACCTAGCAGTAAATAGGTACCTGGGAGTTGGGCAACTGTTGTGGGGTTGCATTCCGGGGAGGGTCAGTAGTTGGCCCTAGGGAGACCACGATAAGCCTTAGTACATGCATCCTATTCCCAACACCGGGAAATACTAAGTGGTGTAATGTATCACATACTTTATCATGGTCTACATCAGATAAGCACACACTTTAATATGAAGACTTAAAACTTCTCAATAAAGTCAAATCTTGTGCTGTACAGTATTAGCTAATGCAAGTGTTTTGGCTCTACAAAATATATACAGTACAGTATTTAGATATACACGTACAGTATATACAGTATTAAATAATTTTTTCTTGTAATACAAACCAAAATCCAAAATAATATGAAATTATTTCTGCTAGGACAACTAAACTAAGCAATCATTTCTCGGGTCACTTACCCATAGCTTCCTCATTTTCATCTTGTATGTCAATATCTTTGGAAAAGCCATTAGAAAATCCATTACTGTGACTGGTATCTCCAAGGCTGTTGTTAAAATCTTGTAAATGGTGACTATTTGCTTCCATACATTCCATCTCTGTATCACTGTCATGCATATTTGATGATGAATTAGATGACGACGACGACGCCGATGATGACGATGAACCCGAGGGTGCTGGTGGATGAATAACTGGAGTGGTTCCATTTGTTGCACTGGGCGGGCTTGTGGCGCGGAGATCCTGAGCATTGCGCTGATTGAGCTCCTCAGTGGTGACGGGTGAGGTGGAAGTTGGCCCACTACCTACGACATTCTTGGTGGACTGGATGACTGATGTGTGCTGCTGAATGACTGGTGTAGAGGTGGTGGAGGAGGAGGGAGGAGTGGACGATGTGCCTGAGAAGATAAACACAACTCAGTCTACCATTTCAAGGGTTAAAGTCTTCCACTACAGATTGAGTAAATGAAAAATAGAACGAGTGAGAGGAGATGGAAGCCTCATTGATGAGTCAACTTGGTAAACAAAGTAAACAGTAGCAAAGCACTCAAGCAATGTACAAGTCTTGGTTCCTTTCATATTGTTCAATACAACAATAGGCTCAGTGAATCTACAGTACCGTAGATTATTGACGTTGGTGTATTTGTTGCACTCCATTTAGTTAAGAATGGAAAATATCTGGCTTACAGAGAGATTTAACAGACCTTCCATAATCCTTGTGCAATGGGGAGAGACTTTAAGGGAGAGCTTGGAGAGCTACCTGATGCACAGAACTTGCACTGTAGTGACAGCTGTTTCAGCATGAAAATAATTCTTCATGAATTTCACCAAAATTTGATACATGTGTCGGCATGGAAGAGTCAAAAGGGAACATGTGTAAATTTTCTCATATATCAAATTGTTTAACTTAACGAGTCAAAAGGGAATATATGTGGCTTTTCTCGTAGATCAAGTTGTTCAACTTAATGGTGGGATATAACAAATTTTTAAGGTCATAAATCGAGCATCTCAGGTCGACTTTCATTTATTATACCATTTATATTTAAGCTACTATCACAATATATTGCTTCACAGGAGATGTGATATCTCCAGAATGCACCATTTACCATATTAATTAACACTTTCGCACTCTCGTGGCGCCCCTGGCGTCCCAAATTTTTCTCTCGAGTCCGAGCATTGGACACAAGCACGAGTCCAACAAAAAGTATTTGTATAAAATTAATTTTTTATCTGATCGACTTTGGGATAGTTTAAAAATGAGCGCCTTTAAGTTGCACACAATTTGATACCAAAATGAAAGATGTAACACGAAACTTGATGTCAGAACACTTGAAAGATTATAAATACGTTTTTGGTCAAAAATTTTAAAATATTTGTTAAAATTCTATTTATTGTGCTATTATTATGGACTAGTTTTAAAATGCGCGCCTTTACATTGTGAACAATTTCATACCAAAATGAAAGATGAAACAAAAATTTATGTCAGAACACTGTAAAGATATAAATAATTTTGTGATGATGCGTGTCCAAAATTAAAATATTTGTTAAAATTCCAGTTATTGCTCTATTATTATGGGACTAGTTTTAAAATACGCGCCTTTATATTGCAAACAATTTGATACCAAAATGAAAGATGTAACACGAAAATCGATGTTATCAAACCGAACGAGTATACACATTAGGCTGCGGTGTACAAATTGGTGCTTGTTCACGGGTAACTTTAGGCTTTCCTGTGGAGAGTCACGCCAGGCTTTTGGACATTATATGCATATACACCTGCAGGGAATTTAATTGCGAACACAATGATACCAAAACGAACAACGTAACACGAGAATTAAGGTGAGAAAACTGAAACGAGTATACACATTTCAGTGTCGCCGCGAGCTCGACCGCACGCTTCCCCGCACACTGGGGACATGACCTTAAAGTTTGCGGAGCGCATGCCCAAGGCGCGAAAGTGTTAATCATCCATCGATCTCTTCTCTTTCATCTTATTCCCTTTTAGAGCTCACACCTCTCAAATGCTAACATACATATGCCTAACACCACACCTCTTCTAATACCCGTCTACCTCGTGGAATATTTCTAAGAAATCTTTATACATCTTTGCCTTCAAGAACAATGGCTACCTTCCCACTAACCCTTAAACAACTCCAATCACTATCTACAATTACCTCCTGTGATCCAGTCATTATTTAAGATTACTTCCTGTGCTCAAATCGCCAAAATGTTTTATATTAGTTTTGTGAACTATTTTGTCATGTGCACCATAATGTATGAGTTTTAATTAGCCAAGTCATTGAGGGGTAAATTTCTATACTTTGCTCTGGGGAACACACACCATACACACCATCACCACATTCTTGCACTCAACAGTCAAGACCCAGTCTCAAATGAGAAGGTTCAGTGTCCCCAATTCTCCACTCAAATCATGATATCCTTGAAATTTCCCACTCCTGGTTCACCACTTCTGCTCTTAACCCCATGCACACCAAAGATGCCATTAATAATGGCACTGAATGGTATTATTATGGTATTTCCATTTTCTTCACAATTCCTTTTGGGGAGAGGCTTAATAAAATCATATGTTGAATATTTCCAATAGATTCAAGACTCCTCTCTAAGATTCTGCTTCCCAAACCTATCCTTGCATTCATATATAATAAAATGTCAAACTAAAAAAAAAAAAAAACAGCATTGAATGTAATGAAACGCCATTTTCTGGGCGAGACCCGGAGGCTCCCTGAAGCTATACCAGTCTGATGTGTATATATTAGACCGGGGCAACAGTCAATCGAAGGAGTTCTAGGCCTACTAGGAACCAGAGCCAGAACCTGGCCCCCTCAAGAAAGGCACAAGGAGCAATGGCCTAAAGACACCCCCGTGTAATTGGAAGCAGTCTTTGTCTGCCATCTACCAGGTCAGGTATCCAGAAAGGTAGGAATTTCAAAACAAACTACTGCTGGCCAAAAAATTGCAAACCGAAAGGCGAAAAAGCAAACAGAACTCCCCAATCAAAACCTGGAAAACAAACATGACGTCACCACAACCGCTGCGCATCCGTCTGCGCAACCCCCCTCCCCGGGAGAGGGACAAGGTGGGGCCCAGACCTCCACGCCGGCAACTCTCCCCAGTTCAGAGGCCGAGTATCAAAAATGCAATAACCACTGACCGGAGGGAGGGAGGGATGCCAAGGAGCCTCCAGGTCTCACCCAGAAAATGGCGTTTCATTACATTCAACGCTGGTTTTCTGTGGAGCCCCCCTTCGGTTCCCCGGAGCTATTTAACTAAAGACAAGGAAAAAGGGACTCACCTGGGAGGCGGTTATCACTCGCTCCTCAACTCAAGGTTGAGACAACTGTTCGCACCCTGCGACTCAAGACTAAACACACCCGAGCAGAACATTAACAAGGTAACAGGCAGCCAGGACCCTGATCAACCTCCAAAAGCCCCATGCCCGAAGATAGGCCAGGACATATTACCAAAACAGCAGCCGAATGCTGAACTTACGAAAGGCGTGGGCATGGGGATAGGCCGCAGGCTGGCAGGACCGAATAATCCTGCGGACAACCTGGGAGAAGGGAAACAAGGTCAACCCAAGGCGTGTCCTCTGCCACAGAGTCTGTGGCACACAAATACCGGTGAAGAGCCACAGATACAAAACATGATGCACCCCCCGCCGAACCAACAAATCATCAACCACCCAAGGACCCCCTCGGAAAGCAGCAGACTCATTCATCGTCAGAAAGAAGGAGAAGGCTGCAAACGAACAAAACGACCACCAGGATCGAATGAGCAGAAATCCCTGTGCTGGAGGAGAGCATGAAGCTCCCCGACCCGACCCCCAGAGGCCAAAGTCAACAAGAAAAAACCTTAGAAAAACAGTCCTGAACCAAGGGGGCCACCACAAATGAGGAGAAATGAGAAAAGAGAACACACGGTCCAATGACCAGGATGGCTCAGGCGGTTCATGAGCAGACTGGAGGTGAAACAATGCCTGAGAAAGCTTGCGGAACGGAGCAGAAGTGACATCCACCCCGAATGCAAGCTGCTGTGGCTCTGCCAATGCCGCACAAAACGAGGCGACAGTATTTGGCATAAGATGACGGTCCTGAAAAAACCAAGAGAGAAAGGTCGAAACAACCATGATCAGAAATCAAAGACAACCTACGAAGAGACAAAAATTCCGAAAGGACCGCCAGGAAATTTCATACTGCCGTCTAGACGAAACTCACAGGAGGGACACCATCAACGAAGCCACCTGATCACCATACAACTGGTGAATCACCCGCGTCAAAAAGACCAGATGCGAAGAGTGGAGAAGATCGAACCAGCCACGTTCTGGACCAGACTGATCTGCTGGAATTGGCGGAGCCGCGGGAAGACCCTCAGGTTCGGACAGCGAGCCAGAAGCGCCTGAAACCAAGGCTGGCCCGGGCACTAAGGAGCCAACAGGACTACTCTCCCTTGGTAAGTCTCTAACCGAGCCACGATCCAGAGCAACAACCAGACCGGAAGGAAGAGGTACAGGTAACTCCGCCTCGACCAGTCAAGCCAAAAGGGCGGACTGGTCCAGCTGAACCCCCAAGGGCGGGCAATCACCAAGCAGTGACTGAACCACACTGTCAGGTAGCCGCTCCTGAACGGCTCATGGAAGATAACCCTGAAGCCGCAAAGGCAGTACTTATGGGGCATCTAGGGAAGGTAGCCCTAGGTGCATGTAGCCCCAGTACTCTTGTGTTACTCCTGGCTCACACACCACCAATACAGAGCAACAATACCGCACTGCAGCACTGCGCAAAGCGTGGAGCCAGAGCATTCACCATCACAACAGCCTTTGAACTGGGAAGAGTTGCTGGCGTAGAGGTCTGGGACCCATCCCCCTCCCGGGGAAGGAAGGGTTGCACATATGGATGCGTGTCGGTTGTGATGACGTCATGTTTGTTTCCCTGTTTTTGATTGGGGAGTTCTGTTTGTTTTTTTCGCCTTTCGGTTTGCAATTTTTTGGCCAGCAGTAGTTTGCTTTGAAATTCCTACCTTTCTGGGTACCTGAAGTGGTAGATGGCAGACAAAGACTGCTTTCAATTACACGGGGGTGTCTTTAGGCCATTGCTTCTCGTGCCTCTCTTGAGGGGGGCCAGGTTCTGGCTCTGGTCCCCGGTAGGCTTAGAACTCCTTCGATTGACTGCCGCCACGGTCTAATATATACACATCAGCCCGGTATAGCTCCGGGGAGCTAAAGGGGCTCTCCGCAGAAAAAACACATCATTCTAGGAGATGAATTCAGTATTGACCTGTGTCAACAAAATAGCCCTTAAGTCGACCATTTCCTAAACAGCATGAACTCCTGTATGCTAATCCCCAAAATCACCAAGCCCATCTGAATCACTCAACATCCGTTACTACCTTGGATCACTTATGGACCAACATAACAGCTCCCTTTGCAGCTGGTATAATCACTGACAGAACAACTGACCACTCTCCTATCTTCCTCATAGCAAACATGGACATAACAGCACCAGATACCAAGAAACTTACTTTCAGGTTACACAATGAAACAGCAATAGGCAGTCTCACAAATGCACTTCACAATATAAACTGGGAATCTGAAGTCAATAATACACAGGATATAAATTCATTATCTGTCTTAATCTATCTTGATCTATCTTGAGATGATTAGCTAACATCTTCCTTTCCAAAACTCTAAGCCTTTACAACACACACTGTAGTCTCCTCACCAAGCGAGTAACTGACAAAAGATTAAAAAAAAAAAAAAAACTGGCTCACAAAGGGCATGCTTAAAGCAATCAACAAGAAACATGAATATGAAAAAAACTTAGGATTGGTCTAGTTACAAAACAAGTAGTTAAGAGGTACTCCTCAATGCTTACTAGCATAAGACGAGCAAAATTTTCCTATTATAAGAGTAGATTCAAAGAAGCAAAAGGCAACATGAAAAGCACATGGAGAGCCATCTCTAACATCCTAGGAACTAAACAACATTCACATAACCAGATAAACATCTCCAAGGATGGTTATACACATGCAACAGATTTAGAAACGGCAACTGAATTTAATAGCTTCTTTTCATCCGTTGGTGCTAACCTTGCCAGAAAAATCCCACAGACTCAGACACATGTTACTACATATCTTACAGGCAGCTACCCAAACTCTCTTCTCCTTTAACCAGTCAGCCCTACAGATGTTGTGTCCATCATTCACTCACTAAAAACCACAGCTGAGAACATTAGTGAAATACCATCCCATGGTATACAAGAATGCCTCCCATGCCCCTTGCACCACCCAAAGCTCTGTTGTTCAACAAATCTCTATGAGTGTCATACCTACCCTGATATCTTTAATAAAGCATGAGTAATGCCAGTTCATAAAGGAGGCAATATGGCAGATATAAACAATTACAGACCAATATCAAATCTACCTATATTATAAAAAATATTTGAAAAAATTATTTACAAACAGCTCTACTCCTACCTTGTACAAGTCAACTTACCAAGTCCCTGTCAGCTTGCTTTCATTCCCAAAGAGTACCAATGATGCAATTATTAGTCTGCTTGATATAATCTCCTCAGCCCTTGACAAAAATGAGTTCCCAATTGGACTCTTCATTGATCTGAGAAAGGCCTTTGATGCTGTTAACCATAACTACCTCTTACTTAAACTTCACCATCATGGAATCCGAGGCCTTGCTCTGGACTATATTCGATCCTATTTTAGTGACAGACGCCAATAAGTAGCCATCAATGATATAACTTCTCCCACTCTATCATTAACCATAAGAGTACCACAGAGCAGCATCCTAGGACCTCTCTTATTTCTTATATACATCAATGATCTGCCTAATGTCTCTAACATTCTTAAACCTATATTATTTGCTGACAATACCACCTTCATCTACTCAGACCCCAGCCCACACACACCAAATAATGTTGCAAATAACGAATTATAAAAGGTTCACTCATGGATGTCAACCAACAAACTCACACTAAACATATACAAGACCTATTACATCTTATTTGGAAGCAAATCAACAAATGAAATTCAGCTTTAGATAGACAATGTTAACATCAGCAATAAAAATGATGGAAAGTTCCTTGGCCTATACATAGACAAGAGACAACTTCAGCACCCACATACAACTATCTACTCAAATGTAGATATGATAGAGCCCAATAGGCTCAGGAATCTGTACACCAGTTGATTAACAGTTGAGAGCCGGAACCAAAGAGCCAAAGCTCAACCCCAACAAGCACAACTAGGCGAGTACAACACAAAACCAAGAAAGTGTCAAAAATGGTCGGAATACTTTCTAAAATCAGTTATTATGTTCCCCACTCTGCTCTCCTCTCATTATACTACGCACTAATCTATTCCTATCTTACATACGGTATCCGTGCATGGGGCTCAACCACTGCAGACTACCTCAAGCCCATCATCATCACCCAGCAAAAATCTGCAATCAAAACAATAACAAACTATTTTCAGACACCACTTAGCCCCCCCCTGTTTAAATCCCTAAACATACTAAACATTAACACACTCCACACATTCTCCTGTGCCATTTAAATGTACAAAACCTTGTTTCTAAATGCAAATCCTGATCTGAAACTCTTCCTTGACAGATGCAATAAAACCCATAATCACCACACCAGAAATATATCTCTCTTTTATATCCCCAGTCAAACTAAATCTGTGTAAACACTATATGCAGTGTTTATATAGTGTTTACTATATGCAGTAAACACTATATAAAGGGACAATAGACTTGAGAATGGTCCAGGACGGACCGAAACGTCGTTGTCCCTTCACCCTCTAGTGTGTGTGGTCTATTCAACACTATATAAAGGGACCTAGTCTATGGAACTCACTTCCTAATGAAAAGCTGTCCAACCTACGCCTCATTCAAAAGTAAAACCAAAAAGTACCTAATTTCATCCTCATAGTTTTTTTCCTAGTGCTTTAAACTCACACTGTATCTTTTGCTATTCACTGCCCCAATATATGTGCCTAAACCATACAACTTCATCATTGTAATCACTGCTATCATCTTATATCTTGGTTATTATATTAAATGCATATTTTACTACAATATACAGTACACGTACCTAGAAATAATCCTCAAATTATGCTACAATGTACCTGTTGATAATCCTCAAATTTTTCTATAATGTACCTACTAATCATCTTCAAATTTTCTTACCATGTACCTGTTAACATTTTTCCATTTTGTTAGAAATTACCTACTTAAAATTATCTGTTAGATTAATTTAAGGACCTGTCCGAAATGTTATGCTCTCATAAGAAACCTTCTTGTAAATAAATAAATAAATAAATAAATAAAATAAATGTGCTTAATAAAAATAACTACAAGTTGGAGCACAGCTATTAATTAAATTTAGTGTCTTGGTCATCAAACAATCCTTTCACCCCTAAATCACTAACTGGAGAGAACCATTCTCTCCAGTTAGTGATTGGTTACTGTACCTTTATACAGTACTCTATGTTTAAAATTGTAAAAAAACAGTATTGAATGTAATGAAATGCCATTTTCTGGGTATGCCCGGAGCTATCGGACTAATATGTGATATATTAGACCGAGGCATTAGTCTAAAGAGTTCGTCGACCCAAAGGGGACCATGAGCCAGAACCTGACCCCCCTCAGAGAGGTTGCAGGGAGCAATGGCCTTGGAAAAACCCCCTGTGGTAGGTTTTTTTTTTCTTATCTGCCATGGACCAGGGTTAGGCACCCAGAAAGGTAGGCATAACAAAACAAACCCCACATGGTAAGAAAATCACAACTAAAAACCGAAAATTGAGGTGGAACTCCCTCCAATCTCAAGGAAACAAGCAAAAAAGCAAACATCACAGCCCACTGCTGTGCCACTTGTCCACACAGCCTTGTCCTCCCCATGCCGGCTACCCAGCACTCCAGTTCGGAAGTTAAGCGTCAAGCAACGCAAAAAATGGCCGACCGGAGGGGGGGGGGAGGGTTGCCAGGAAGCCTCTGGGCCTCACCCAGAAAATGGCATTTCATTACATTCAATGCCCGTTTTCTGTGGAGAGCCCCTTCAGCTCCCTGGAGCTACATAACCAAAGATAAGGAAAAGAGGGACTTACCCAGGAGGGGGCTGCCACAAACTCCTCAACGCAAAGTCGAGACAACTGGCTACAACATACAACCTGCTACCCAAAGCAACACAAGAATGCTCAGGAGAAGGAACGTTTACCAAACAACGAGCAGCCAGGACCCTGTTCGACCTCCAAAATCCCCATGCTTGAATGTCAACCCACGACATGTCGCCAAACATGGCAGCCAAAGCAGCGCAGCAAACTTCCTAACGTCATGGGCACGAGAATAGACTGCAGGATGGCTAGACATAATAATCCTGCGGACGACCTAAGAGACTCGAGCCCTGGAACAGGGAACGAGGGAAACCGAATCAACCCAAAGCTCATCCCCGGCCACCGAAACTGAAGTGCACAGCTAACAGCATAGACACGCAACCGGACACATGATGCACTCCCGGCCTGACCTACCAAGCATCAATGACCCAAGGATCCCTCCGGAGCAGTCTCATTTTTCGCCAGAAAAGAAAGAGAAGGCTGCAATCAACCAAACCTACCACCAGGACCGAAAGAGCAGAAACCCCTGCCCCAGAGAAGAGAATGCAGCTCCCCAACCCAACCCCCAGAGGCCAATGCCAACAGAAACAGAGCCTTGGAAAAAAATCTTGAACCAAAGGAGCCACCCACAAACCGAGGAGAAGAAAGATAGGAGAGCACCCTGTAACAGGACCAGGACGGCTCAGGTGGCGCATAAGCAGACCGGAGGTGAAACAAAGCACAAGAAAGCTTACAGAATGGTGCAGAAGCGACATCCACCCCAAACGCAAGCTGGAGTGACTCTTTGGCAAAATGATGGTCCTGAAAAAGCCAAGACAGAAAGGACAAAACAGCTTGATCAGAAATAGAAGACAACCTATGAAGAGAGAGAAAATGGCGGAAAGAATGCCAGGAAACTTCATACTGTTGCCGAGACGAAGCTCTCAGGTAGGAAACCATCAATGAAGCCACCTGAACACCATATAAATGGTGATAAACCTGCGTCAAAATGACCAGATGCAAAGAGCAGAAGAGAAGACCGAACCAGCCGTAAATGTAAGGGACTGGTCCGATCTGCTCGAAGAGGCGGAGCTGCAGGAAACTTCCCGGGTTCGCACACCGAACCGGTAGGGAGCCGGTCAGCCGAGCGGACAGCATGCTGGACTTGTGATCCTGTGGTCCTGGGTTCGATCCCAGACGCCGGCGAGAAACAATGGGCAGAGTTTCTTTCACCCTATGACCCTGTTACCTAGCAGTAAAATAGGTACCTGGGTGTTAGTCAGCTGTCACGGGCTGCTTCCTGGGGTGGAGGCCTGGTCGCAGACCGGGCCGCAGGAACACTAAAAAGCCCCGAAATCATCTCAAGAAGATATCTCAAGATAACCGCGCAAGCAGCACCTGGAATCAAGGCTGGGCCGGCCACCAAGGGGCTACAAGGACTACTCTCCAGTGGTAGGACTCTAACCAAGCCAGAACCCAAAGCAACCGCTGAACCAGGGATAAGATGAACAGGTAACCCCACCTCGACCAGTCCTGCCTAAAGGCATCCACCGCGACAGGGGAATGGACCAAGATAGGCCATACGCCAGGACGTTGGATACTCCCCGGATATGAACTGCACGAAGAGCCAAACCCAAAGGAGCCAGCAGACAAGCCACTCGAAGCGAACAGCCCCAAAGAAGCAAGGGCCGAAGAGAATCCCCGCAGTTCAGGCAACGAACCACCAGAGAACAGTCCAAATGGAGCCGGATGTTTCGAACCCCGAGCGACCCAACCCCCGAAGCAAAAGCCAAACCGAAGCAAACTCCCACACTGTGCTGTGAGCCCAACGGAAGAATGTACCCCACCGACCCTGGCCGGCCTGGTGAGCACCGGTCACAAAGCCCCAGCCGAGAGACAACACGTCCGTGAACACATCAAGTGAGGGTTCGGGGAGGCACCAAGGCACTGAACCCCAAAACCCCCGAAGAGGAAGCCGGCGACGCAGCAACCAACGCAAGGCCCTAGAATACGAACCCAGCGATCGCTAGAGAAGCGGAAGGGGCATCCCTGACAGAACCAGAACAGATGCCAAAGCCAAATCTGAGCCAGCAGGTAGACCAGCATGGCAAAGTTCAAACTCCTGCACAAACTGCTCGAGCAACTGCCAAGTGACCCGGGATCCCCCAGAAACAGCCGAAGGCAGGAGAGCAGCCGCAGCAATGCCTCCAGCGGGAGAGACATGGAAGCGGTCTGAGAGTCCCAATCAAGACCCAGCCAGGTCTGAATCTGGGACAGAACCAGATGGGACTACCTCTACTTCACCAGGAACCCAAACCTGGCTAGCTGGGAAAGAACCACACCCCTGGCGAGCAGACAAGCGGACCAACTGGGAGCCCACACCAGCCAGTCGTCGAAGTAGGCCAGGACCCAAACTCCTATCAGATGCAGATGGGTCACCACGACCCGGGTAAGACGCATGAATAGGCGAAGTGCCAGATTCAAGCCAAAAGGAAGGCAACGAAAAACACCCTTCCACAAAACTTAACCAGTCCCTGAATCCCCAGATGACTAGGAATATGCCAATATGCATCCTTGAGGTCCAGAGACACCCATCCAGGCACCCGGCTTCAGAAGAAGCTGGACCTGATACAGAGTAGTCATCTGAAAGGAGGGGCAAGGAATCCAGGGGTTCAGATGGGACAAGTCCAGAATGAACCTCAGATCTGCACAGACCCGTTTCGGCACTGGAAACAGGCAGGAAACCCACCTGAGGAACGGGGGTCATGTTGACCACGCCCAAACGCGCACACTCCAAGATGACCTGACGAAGTGCAAGGGCACCCCCGGAACCCCCAAAGGGAAAGGAGCCACCCAACGCCATCACAGGCCAGATGACATGACCATATATGCCCATGAATCGTGGGACCAAGCGCGAGCAAACAGGGTGAGCCTTCCCCCCCCCCCCTTCGCCCCATCAATGAGGCGAACCGCAAAAAGGCCAATGCCCCTAACGAGAAGCCGACCGCCAAACAGAGTGATCGTCGCGCTGACCAGACAACGCTAGCTCCGAAGGCAACGTCGTCTCAAAAGCTGGCACCAATGACCCACCTTGACTAGCGGAACCCCGAGCCCTGTCATGACCCTTTCGAGAAGGCTGAGAATGGCCACCCGGGAGAACCAACAAATCCAACATAGGACGACAACTAGACAAAGCCGCCTGCAGAAACTGCGTGGCAACAGATTCCGCAAACAGCAATGGACAAAACAGTGATGAAAACCCAAGGCTAGGATCGAAGGGAGTTCTTCTCTTTTCGGTTTTTAGTTGTAATTATCTTACCATGTGGTGTTAGTTTTGTTATGCCTACCTTTCTGGGTGACAAACCCCGGTCGATGGCAGATAAGGAAAAACCTCAACCACAGGAGGGTTTTCCAGGACCATTGCTCCCTGCAACCTCTCTGAGGAGGCTAGGTTCTGGCTCGTGATCCCTGGTAGGTCGAACTCCTTAGACTAATGCTCCGGTCTAATATATCACGCATTAGCACGATAACTCCAGGGAGCTAAAAGGACTCCCCACAGAAATGAACTGTTACATTATAGTATCAATGCTGTACTGATGAATTCAAAACTGAATTCAAAATGAATTTAAAACTCTTCTTCGTTGCTTACCAGGAACTGGATCTGTAGTCCTACCGTTGGACCAACATGGAGGTGATGGGGAGGACTCGTGTGTTGGCGGACGAGACGGAGACCTCGAAACCCCTCGAACTTCAGTATCTGTACCATTTACCATTTCTATAAACTGTCGCACCTGTAATATTATGGCTGATTCAACATTCTCAATTTAAGATTCAATTATCCTGTTTGCCCATAAACACACTAACAGCAGTACATGCCACCCCACAGTTCAGTAACACAGGACCTAGTACAATATATAATATGGCATCAATATACTGTACAATACTGGGGCCTGACAGCTGAGTGGACAGCATTTCGGATTCGTAGTCCTGAGGTTTCAGGTTCGATCCCAGTGGAGGCGGAAACAAACGGGCAGAGTTTCTTTCACCCTGATGCACCTGTTACCTAGCAGTAATATGTACCTGGTAGTTATACAGCTACTACGGGCTGCTTCCTAGGGGTGTGTAACGAAAAGGGGGCCTGGTCGAGGACCGGGCCGCGGGGATGCTAAGCCCCGAAATCATCTCAAGGTAACTTCAAGATAATCAGGAGTTAAACCCCCAAACCTGGACAAACCTGGGACAAATAATGATATAACATCTAATCAACTTTGATAATGTTGATATTATGTTGATTTAATGTTACTCAAACATTTTTGCCCACCAGGTTGAAGCACCAAAACAGAACACGTTAGACGAGATTACTGTAATATTTCTCTCCGAGAACAACGGTGGACAGAAATCTCGCCAGTGCCACAACAAAGATATCACTTGCAGTTATGCACTTGCAGATATGCACTTGCACTAAAAAGAAGAGGTATGACTCAATTTCCTCAGGAGAGTTAAAATACTCATTAACCTTTTGGCTGCAGCTTCCACTGGAATGTTTTCTTCCCACCAAGGGTCGCCCACTTGATTTCTCCTCTTTTCCCTCCACCACAAATACTTCACTGTCTGCCTTCCATTGTATTTTGCTTGTGCTGTAACCTCTGTTGTATTTGAGAAAGCTCTCCACAAAGTGAAACATTATTGTCAAATATAATCTTAACACGGAGAGTTTAAAATTCTACCCAGCCATCAGAATTGTGGCTTCCTCCATACTGAATGAGGAATTCATTTCTATGCAACTCATGCATGAGGAATTTGTGCAAAATTATGCTAATATTATATGTACTGTATTTCAAAGACCTCTAAAAGTCTATTATTTTTCCTTTTTTCTTGCAATAGAACATTAACCTAAACATTATTACTAGTTATTTGCACCACTTTCTGGCCAGAATTACATTACCTATACATGTCACCTCCCAGGTCACTTAGAAGGTGATACGATGAAAGAATATGATCTCAAAAGTGAGTTCAACACAAGAAAATGTAGAGAATCATGAGATCAGTGTACCAGCATAACTAGCGCTGAACTCTCACAGAATGGAGGTTTGACAATATTAACGTTTACACGGTGAAGTTAATACCAATACCAATATTGCACACAAATAGCACTTGTACTTAGCGTACTTCAGAAAAAAATGCAATACTATGACAAAAGTAACTCTTGCAGCACTGACCTTCAACATAAAGAGTAGATTGTGATTGTTCTCCAATAAGCCAGGGTACAACTGTTGCACTGTTTCTATAGCTTCACCCATGCGCCCTCCCAATACTAGCTTCTGGATCTCTGTAAGATACACACTCTGTTAACTGCAGACAACACACCTGCCAACCGCATCATTCTCTACAAATTAAGACTGTGCCTTTGAAGGTTATGAAAACTGTGATACAATCAAAATAACATCACTATAATCTAAATAAGTGTTATTCTATATAGTTCACCACTTATTCCCTGGCTAACTCTCACATACTCTTGCTCACTCGCCCTCTCCCATTTGCTTGCTCTATCCTACTTCCTACCTCCCTCCCTCCCTCTCTCGCCCTCTCTCTCTCACTTGCTTGCTTTTTCTCTTACTCGCTCTCTCACTGTAAACAGCTCTAGTGCCCACTAACAGTGACGCCTCTTGTCTGGAGGTGACTTCATGCAAGATGGTTTCAAGTATTTAACATTGTACAATAGAATTTGAAGCATTTGCTAGACACTCACTTGTCAGGTTGGGCATCAACACACGAGAGGAAATAAAATGGTATTTGATATGAGAAATAGCTTATACAACTGATTAACCATTGGGCTTTGTCCATTTATACCAAAAGAGATAACATCCTGGTGTCCGGGAGAAAAAAGCCCATGTAGCTACCTTTGGCCATGGTGAAGCGAGGAAATTTCACGATGACGTCAGGATTCAGGAGTGTTCATGAAATAAAATTACCCCATGGATGTTACCCCAGGCCAGGCATGGTGAGGAAATAGTCACGAAGAAAACTTTATATATTAGGAAAATGTGTGAAGTATGAGAAGACTTGCAAAGTTTTGTTGAAAAAAACTCACCCAGATAGAGCTGTAGCAGGCCGTTGCACTGACCTTTTAAATGACAATGTTATGTCTTACTTCAGACAAGTGTTAAAATGTAGGGAAAAACAAGTGTTTTTAGACAGATTCTTAATAAGACAAGCAAGCAGTGAGCCACAAGCAAGTCCTAGTGGTATGAAGGCAAAATGTGCCAGAGTGTGCACACCAGTGAAGTCCTCACTGTCTGATGTTATAATGGAAGGGGACTCCCCTTCCAAACAGTAACACCTCTCCTCCTCCCTCCTCCTCACCATCTTCCATACACCTACAGCATTCATCAACAAGGGTAAGTAATAACTTGAACATAGTTTTGTAGGTTTATTTAGATGAATTAGGTATAAAATTTAGTTCGAAGTGAGGTTCTTGGGTAGTCAGGAACAGATTAATTCATTTCCCATTATTTCTTATGGGAAAATTAGCTTCGAATTACGAGTTTTCGGAATACGAGCTGTCTCCAGGAACAGATTAAACTCTTAAACCAAGGTACCACTGAATATATGTATGTATTATATATGTATGTATGTATGTATGTATTATATATGTATGTATGTATGTATTATATATGTATATGTATGTATGTATGTATTATATTATATATATATATATATATATATATATATATATATATATATATATATATATATATATATATATATATATATATATGTCGTACCTAGTAGCCAGAACGCACTTGTCAGCCTACTATGCAAGGCCCGATTTGCCTAATAAGCCAAGTTTTCATGAATTAATTGTTTTTCGACTACCTAATAAACCTAACCTTACCTAACCTAACTTTTTCGGCTACCTAACCTAACCTACAAAGATAGGTTAGGTTAGGTTAGGTAGGGTTGGTTAAGTTCTGTCATATATCTACGTTAATTTTAACTCCAATAAAAAAACCAGCGTTGAATGTAATGAAACGCCATTTTCTGGGTGAGACCCGGAGGCTCCCCGGAGCTTTACCGGCTGATATGCTAATGTCAGACTTTGGCATCAGTCATGTGTATGGAGTTCTAGGGCCTACCGGGGACCACGAGCCAGAACCTGGCCCCCTCAGAGAGGCAAGGGGAGCAATGGCCTATAGAAACCCCCGTGTGGTTGGAAGCATTCTATGTCTGCCATCGACCGGGTCAAGCATCCAGAAAGGTAAGCATTCCAAAACAAACCCCTATTCTGGTGAAAATTGCTACCTAAGCCGAACTAGTGAATAGAACTCTTCAACAGAAAACACGGAAACTAGTATGACGTCATACGTCACCGCGCCGCTGTCTGCGCAGCTCCCCCCTCCCCGGGAGGGGGAAGGGGGAGCCCCAGACCTCCCACGCCGGCTATCCACCCATCAGTTCTGAGGCTGGATGTCAAAACACGCGAAAAACGCCGACCGGAGGGAGGGAGGGTTGCCGGGGAGCCTCCGGGTCTCACCCAGAAAATGGCGTTTCATTACATTCAACGCTGGTTTTCTGGGGGGAGCCCCGTCGGCTCCCCGGAGCTAACTACCCACAGAGGAAGGTCAAAGGGACAAAACCGGGAGGCGGACACCACGCACCCCCCAAGGAGGCGAGACAACCGGCAGCAAACGCCAACCCAAGGCGCCACAGCCCCGAAAATCCCGGGAACAACACGAGAACCACGAGCAGCAAGGCCCCTGCACGAACACCAAAAATCCATGCCCGAAAGACTGCAAGGCCACGTCGCCCAGACGGCAGCGAGAGCAGCGAAGCCACGAACGCCACAGGCATAAGGGAAGAACACAGGCAGCTTAGCCACAAGAACACGGCTGACCACCCGGGACACCATCACCCGCGAACCGGGAAGAACAGAACCGGATCAACGCAAAACGCGCTCCGGACCCAAACGCCGTGGCACGCAAACAACAGCAGAGGGCCGCCACTGAACACAAAAACGACACACCCCCGGCCCGACCAACAAAGCACCAACAAACCCTGGACCCCTCCAGAATGCAGCAGCCCCACCCCGCGCCAGAAAAGATGGAGACTGCTGCCATCAAACAACCAAAACGCTAAAACCGAAGGAGCAAGAAAACACAGCGAACCGACCCCCAGAGGCAAAGGCCCAAAGGAAAGAGCCGACGAAAAAACACACCGGAACCGAAGGGGCACTACCAACCGAGGAGAAGACAGAGCACGCTGACCAGAGACCAGGATGGTGCAAGCGGCGCACGAACAGGCCGGAGGTGAAATGACGCACAAGACAGCTGACTAACGGTGCAGAAGCAACACCAAGACCGAAAGCAAGCTGAAGCGGCTCCGCCTGCGCCGCACGAAAAGAGGCGACAGTATGTGGCAAGACGACGGCCCCCAACCCCCACTAGAAAACCAAGCCGAGAGTAAACCAAGCCAACAAGAAGGACCCACCGAAGAAGGGACAGGAAAAGGAAGGACCGCCAAAATACCCCATACTGCCGCCAAGAAGCACGCAGGTGGGACACCTACCACGAAGCCACCCGACCACCAACCGGAGGCGAGACCACGAGGCAGAACATAAGCAGCCCCGACAAGGCCCCCCCGAGCCCAGGAAAAAGGCGGAGCCGCGAGAAGATCTCGGGCGCGACCACCGAAACCCAGGCGGCACAAGGAGATGGAACGTCTGCCGAACAGAAAAACTCCGAAGCATGCAAGCCCGCCAGGAGTTCAGAAACGACGGGTCCGACGCGAGACATCGCAAGAACCCCCCCAAAAAAAATAAAACAACAACAACAACCGGCAGGGCAAGCTAGGAAAACCAAAGAAGGCGGAAGGGTCGCCGCCAGAACAGGACCCGAACCAAGGGGCCCGAACAACTGCAACAGACCGAAACAAAGAAGCACATCACAGGACACAGGCTGACCAACGCCTAAGAACACACGCAGAACATTCCTGCTGCAGAAGAGGCAGGAAGAAAGAGCAGAAGCACAAAAAAAAAAAAAACAGGAGAACAACCAGGGGTGGACAATCAGGCAGGGACAAAAACCCCACGCAATCCCCAGGCACAAAACGGCAGCAAAGCGCCACTCCACAACCGGACACAGGAACAAGGACACGCCACCGTGAAACACGGTACCAATGCTCACGTGCAGCAGCAGCAGCAACAGGCACCACTGCAACATGCAACATGTAAATAGCAACTCCCCTCTGCAAAGGCAGAGAACGGAGCAGGCAGACCCCAGACAGGGCCAACGGAGACACGACAAAACCCTGCAGGCCCAGAAACCTGCACCAGGCGACCGACGGCGGAGAAACCCCGCTCGATACCTGCTGGATGAGGTACTGGGAGCTCTTTTACACCTCAAGCCCGGCCCAAGGTCAGGCCAGACCGGCCAGAGGATGGCCCACCAGGCAGCTGCTAGGAGCAGTCCACCGGCCCACATACCCCCACAACCAGGACGGGCCGGAACTGCCATACGAAAACAGGCCAGTGCGCCCTGGAAGTCCACGGACGAACCAGCAAGAAGGCTTATGCTCGCAAGTAGGTCGTGTAACAAGCACAGACCACTGATGGTAATACAGTGTTCCCCAAAAGTGCCAATAGCACCACTGCACTCCACTGGTACTATCCCGCAAGTTCTACCAGATAGGCGGGACCCAAGAGCCAGAGCTCAAATCCTGCAAGCACAGCCAGGAGCCTCACCAGGTGAGTACAGAACCAACCCTACAACCCCCACACCTCACAACATTAAAAAAGGAGGGTCCCCTGAACGACTGTAGCATGGGTTGGACATGCACAGGAGGGGGACAGGAAGGGGTGATAAAGGGACAGTCACTGGTGTGCGAACGGTCTCAGTCGTACAAAATTATACCTAAATAAAGACAGGTATATGAACACCGCCGCATCCAGCGCCCGGCCAAAAGACGCCAGACCGCAGAAACTCACCTGGCGAATGGTGGCTCGAACTTGACACGACTCAACCGTGCCCAGAAGAACTTGGGAGCACCGCCAGGTGAAGACGCCAGAGCCGGACCCGCAGGAGAACAGGGAGAGGCGAAGGAGGCGGTCCACACCCATGACACAGAAAACCGCGGTGTCCTCCCCACAACTGGGAACCAGGACACCCCTGGCGCAAAGGGGCACATACCGCAGCCAGGGAGAAGAACGAGAGGCGAAGCACTGTAGCAAAAAAGGGCGCAAAACCCCAGCACTGAACCATCGCCCAGACCAAAACAAACTCCACGGCGCATGCGCATAACACGCTGGCCGAACCGCACACCCTCCCTGCGGGAAGGCGCCAGCCAGGACTATTGCACGAGAAAAAGAGCCAAAAGAGGAAGCAGGAACAAGAAAACCGGCCAAAGAAGCAAAGAGCCCAAAAAAAGGGAACCCAAACGGGCGACAAGTAGCCCAAACGGGCGACAAGTAGCCCAAACGGCCGACAAGTAGCCCAACCGGGCGACAAGTAGCCCAACCGGGCGACAAGTAGCCCAACAGGGCGACAAGTAGCCCAACAGGGCGACAAGTAGCCCAACAGGGCGACAAGTAGCCCAACAGGGCGACAAGTAGCCCAACAGGGCGACAAGTACTAGGAGCCGACAGACGTTCCAATAATGCGGGAAGTAGCGAAAAACCTTCCCGTACCCTCGAGAACACAGAAGCCAACACTAGTCCCGAAGGCACACGAAGGCGCAGGCGCACCCGAGATCAAAAGTCACGCAGAACCCCATCGAACGGGGAAACATGACAAAAACACCGTCCCAAAAAGCGGGGGAGGAAACATCCACCCACAGGACGGAACCAACCGACTCAAAGGCCAAGGAACCGAGCCCGGGGAGGGGCCGACGTCCAACAGCACGTACGGCGAGTGGGGAGGAAAAACCCCACTCCGCGTAACCACAAGCCCCGCCTAGAGGGGGATAAAACCCCCCACGGGGTCTAACGGGGCCAAGGCCCCCCAAGTCAGCCCCTCCCCAGCCCCGGGAACCTACACGACAGGCCCCGGGGCCGAGCCGTTCCCCCAAAGCCCCGGCCGTACCAGAAAACCGGGGCAGCCGTGAAAACACTAAGGAAGGGAGCCCACTGGCAGACTCATACAACACGGCTGGAGGAACAGGCCCAAATGCCCCCGTCACTACCCCGGAAGGGGAATTCCCCGAGACTGCCCGAGTCTCAACACCACCAAACACCCCGCCCTGAACCTACAGACGGTAAGGAACCGGATGCAGGCAGGAAGGGTGAACCAGGGGAAAAACGAAATACAACGGGGCAGCCCCGGGGCTCCCGGGGAGGAAACCACGAGAACGTTGCCACCACCAAGGCTCAAGTGCAACGCCCCTGCTGCCCGCACCCGCTTTGTTAGCACAACTGGGTAACCGAGCCACAACGAGCAACCAAACTCGCAGGACACCGGGTCGAAGGTGTCACCGACCCCACAGGCAGCAGACGGAGGCAAAACAGAGAGTCACCCAGAGACAAAAGGTGAGAGCAACCCTCAAACTCGCTGGAAGCGAGGGGGGGGCTCTGGGGTCACATCCATCGGACCCGCGCGCCCCCAGGGGTTTCCCAGGGTCCCGAGCGTTTACTTTAAGAGGACTCGCGCTCAGGTAATCCCAGGCAGGGTACTGCTAACCGGCACCCAAGCTACCAAACAACTTTCTAAGAGCTGAACCCCCGGGACGTGTACACTCACGGGGACCTAGCAGGGGGTACCACCAGAAATACTCAGAACACAAGGGACACAAGGGGCAAGAACGAAGGCAGACCCCCCCACCAGGTATATAAACAAAAGAAAAAGAAAACCCCGCAAGAGGACAGCGTACCCAAGCGGAACAGAGCCGGCCGCTATGATTGGTAAAGACAAGCTGCACAGTACCCCGCGCCCCACCAGTGCAAACACTGCCCCTTACTCTAAGGCGAACAAGGGAGACAGAACACCCGAGCACACAAAGAGCGGCCGAAAACCAAGCGGTAAACGGCCAAGCAGGGGCAGGACCCAAGGAACTTGTGGAAGGTGGCCCCAAGCCCCAAGGGCAGTACTTACAGGGCACCTAGGGAAGGGAACCCTAGGCGCATGCAGCCCGAGTACTGAAGAATCACACCCGGCTCACGCACCACCTAGAAAACAGACACCACACTCTAGGTACAGTGCTGAAACAACCACTGGAGCCGGAGCACATAACCATTGCCTATAGCATCAGCCGAAGAACTGATGGGTGGATAGCCGGCGTGGGAGGTCTGGGGCTCCCCCTTCCCCCTCCCGGGGAGGGGGGAGCTGCGCAGACAGCGGCGCGGTGACGTATGACGTCATACTAGTTTCCGTGTTTTCTGTTGAAGAGTTCTATTCACTAGTTCGGCTTAGGTAGCAATTTTCACCAGAATAGGGGTTTGTTTTGGAATGCTTACCTTTCTGGATGCTTGACCCGGTCGATGGCAGACATAGAATGCTTCCAACCACACGGGGGTTTCTATAGGCCATTGCTCCCCTTGCCTCTCTGAGGGGGCCAGGTTCTGGCTCGTGGTCCCCGGTAGGCCCTAGAACTCCATACACATGACTGATGCCAAAGTCTGACATTAGCATATCAGCCGGTAAAGCTCCGGGGAGCCGACGGGGCTCCCCCCAGAAAAATTGACCTTATACATAATGAAATAGGTAGCTTTATCATTTCATTAGAAAAAAATTAGAGAAAATATATTAATTCAGGAAAACTTGGCTTATTAGGCAAATCGGGCCTTGCATAGTAGGCTGAGAAGTGAGTTCTGGCTACTAGGTACGACATTATATATATATGTATATATATATATATATATATATATATATATATATATATATATATATATATATATATATATATATATATATATATATATATATGTATATATATATATATATATATTATATATATATATATATATATATATATATATATATATATATACACACACACACACACACACACACACACACACACACACACACACACACACACACACACACACACACACACACTTTGAAGAAATAAACAAGAAGATAGACTCATATGGTGAACAACTCCAAGCAAGCCTAAGGGCTAACATAGAGTTAGGTAAGGATCTCCAACTGGAAACTTCACTGACAACTCACATAGAGGAGGTGAATAAAGAACTAGAAAAGTATAAAGAAGAAATAAAAGCGACATATGCTGAAGTTGTAAAAGAGAAAGAGACTATCAAAGAAGTGTGTTCGGAAGTCAAAACCAGAAATGACCAACAAGAAGCAGAAATTAGGCAAGCAATTAGGAAAGAACTGGTTACCAACAGTAAACTGGTACAAAACACTGCAGATAGAACTAAGTCCATAATCATTTTTGGATGTTTAGAGAAGGAAATTTCATCTAGGGTGGACCGAGCGGCAGAAGAGATGAAAATCATAGAGAAAATAGTAGGTTTAGGAGAAGGCTCAAAGGAAAATGTCAGTGATTTTAGAAGAATAGGAAAATATGAGAAAGAAAAGAACCGCCCCTTAAGGGTGACCTTTAATGGAGTGAAAAACATGATGGAAGTGCTAAGAAATGCCAGGAAACTGCAGAGTGATGAGGTTGGCAAATCTTGGTCAATAAGACAAGACCTCTCCAAGGAAGACAGAGAAAAGCTGAAAATGAACTTAATTGAGGCAAAACGGCTAAATGGGGATAGAAATGAAGAAGACAGAAATTCTTTTTTTTACAAAGTGACAGGGACTGGAAAGCTTGTGAAATGGTACATAAAAACAAAGCAACAAGATCAGTAGTGGAAGGGGGAGTAAAGAGCAAAGGAAAAGGGAACATGTTCCTGAAAATTGTATATACCAACATAGATGGAGTGAGGTCAAAAACTTTGGAGTTGCAAGATATAATCCAGCTTAGGGTCCCAGATATTGTTGCATTATCAGAAACGAAACTTGAAGGAAATATAATAAATGAAGTCATATTCCCAAGAGGCTACTCAGTTTGGAGACGTGACAGGAAAACTAGGAAGGGAGGAGGAGTGGCTGTACTGGTGAAAAAACACCTGAAGGTAAAAGAGTTAATATTTGAAAACCCTCGAGATATTGACATAATGGCATTGCAGGTCTGGAATCAGGATGATAACCTGATAATTGTAAATGCCTACAGCCCACCAGCAAGCAACACGTGGACAAAGGAAGAACTGGATGACAAACGAGAGGGCCTCATAATGGTCATGAGAGATATTATTGTACAAGCAGATAAAGATAAATCACGACTGTTGATACTGGGGGACTTCAACTTTAGAGCAATAGACTGGGAGGCCTATGAAGCAAGAACGGAGGACTTTTGGACATGCAGATTTGTGAACCTCATTCTGGAGACATTCTTGTATCAACACATAAAGCAAGCCACAAGAATGAGGGAAGGAGATATACCGTCAGTACTGGATCTAGTATTCACCAGGAAAGAAGAAGAGATTTTTGACATCCAGTACCTTCCTCCCTTGGGTAAGAGTGATCACGTCCTGTTAGACATTAAATATGCTTTAAGATATCATCTAGAAGAAAATGGGGACATTGAAACAGTTGATAAACTCGATTTAAAGAGAGGCAACTATGGGGAACTTCGAAATTTTTTTAATGAGTGTAATTGGACAGAATTGTTGCTAGGCAGGGAAGTAAATGAAATGTATGCCAAATTTTTAAAACTATACGAGGAAGGCACACAAACATTCATACCAAAACAGAGATGCAGGACCAGAAAACAGGATTGGTTCGACCGAAATTGTGAGAGGGCAAGAGACCAAAAGACACAAAAATGGAATCAGTATAGGAAGAGGCCAAACCCCCAAACATACCAGCGATACAAAGATGCGAGAAACAATTATACAGCAGTAAGGAGAGAGGCAGAAAGAAATTTTTAAAAAGGGATAGCAGATAAATGTAAAACAGAACCGGGCCTATTCTACAAATTCATAAACAACAAATTGCAGGTAAAGGATAATATCCAGAGGTTGAAAATGGGAAACAGATTCACGGAAAATGAAAAGGAAATGTGTGAAACATTAAATGAAAAGTTCCAAAGTGTGTTTGTACAAAATGAAATATTCAGAGAACCAGACACAATAAGAATTCCAGAGAACAACATAGAGCGGATAGAGGTGTCTAGAGATGAAGTGGAAAATATGCTAAAGGAGCTCGGGAGGAACAAAGCAGCTGGCCCAGATGGCGTTTCACCATGGGTTCTGAGAGAATGTGCATCTGAGCTCAGCATTCCACTTCACCTGATCTTTCAGGCATCCCTGTGTACAGGAATCGTAGCAGACGTGTGGAAAGAGGCTAACATAGTTCCAATCTACAAAAGTGGCAGCAGGGAAGACCCCCTCAATTATAGACCTGTATCATTGACAAGTGTAATAGTGAAAGTATTGGAAAAGCTAATCAAAACTAAATGGGTAGAACACCTGGAGAGAAATGATATAATATCAGACAGACAGTATGGTTTTCGATCAGGAAGATCCTGTGTATCGAATTTACTCAGTTTCTATGATCGGGCCACAGAGATATTACAGGAAAGAGATGGCTGGGTTGACTGCATCTATCTGGACCTAAAAAAGGCTTTCGACAGAGTTCCACATAAGAGGTTGTTCTGGAAACTGGAAAATATTGGAGGGGTGACAGGTAAGCTTCTATCATGGATGAAAAATTTTCTGACTGATAGAAAAATGAGGGCAGTAATCAGAGGCAATGTATCGGAATGGAGAAATGTCACAAGTGGAGTACCACAGGGTTCAGTTCTTGCACCAGTGATGTTTATTGTGTACAGAAATGATCTACCAGTTGGTATACAGAATTATATGAACATGTTTGCTGATGATGCTAAGATAATAGGAAGGATAAGAAATTTAGATGATTGTCATGCCCTTCAAGAAGACCTGGACAAAATAAGTATATGGAGCACCACTTGGCAAATGGAATTTAATGTTAATAAATGTCATGTTATGGAATGTGGAATAGGAGAACATAGACCCCACACAACCTATATATTATGTGAGAAATCTTTAAAGAATTCTGATAAAGAAAGAGATCTAGGAGTGGTTCTAGATAGAAAACTATCACCTGAGGACCACATAAAGAATATTGTGCAAGGAGCCTATGCAATGCTTTCTAACTTCAGAATTGCATTTAAATACATGGATGGCGATATACTAAAGAAATTGTTCATGACTTTTGTTAGGCCAAAGCTAGAATATGCAGCTGTTGTGTGGTGCCCATATCTTAAGAAGCACATCAACAAACTGGAAAAGGTGCAAAGACATGCTACTAAGTGGCTCCCAGAACTGAAGGGCAAGAGCTACGAGGAGAGGTTAGAAGCATTAAATATGCCAAAACTAGAAGACAGAAGAAAAAGAGGTGATATGATCACTACGTACAAAATAGTAACAGGAATTGATAAAATCGACAGGGAAGACTTCCTGAGACCTGGAACTTCAAGAACAAGAGGTCATAGATTTAAACTAGCTAAACACAGATGCCGAAGAAATATAAGAAAATTCACCTTCGCAAATAGAGTGGTAGACGGTTGGAACAAGTTAAGTGAGAAGGTGGTGGAGGCCAAGACCGTCAGTAGTTTCAAAGCGTTATATGACAAAGAGTGCTGGGAAGACGGGACACCACGAGCGTAGCTCTCATCCTGTAACTACACTTAGGTAATTACACTTAGGTAATTACACACACACACACACACACACACACACACACACACACACACACACACACACACACACACACACACTGTATCTTCATTTTTAGCACCAAAATAACCCACTAAGGAGTTCTAGTGTGTGTGTTGATTTCATAGTCCAAGCACAGCACAGCACAACATGCTAGTCAGTTGCCAACAGCACATGATACAGCAAAGTGCCTCCCAATATACTACACACATTACTAACTCTAGCCACAACACTGCTATTATTATCAGAATCCTGAATATGAATTATCTTCCACAAGTTTATTTTTAAGGGGACATGAAGTCCCATTTCATGATGAGTAGATGGACCAAACTGTGGCGGTGTGCTATGGATGTCTGCTTTGTACTATGAACATTGTAACCGGCATTGGGTCTACAGATATCCGAAACATGTACAGGGGTACCTCGGTTTAAGAGTTTAATCCGTTCCTGGAGACAGCTCGTAAACCGAAGCTAATTTCCCCATACGAAATAATGGAAAATTAATTAATCCATTCCTGACTATCCAAAAACCTCAATTCAAACTAAATTTTATACCTAATTCATCTAAATCTACACTACAAAAGTATGTTCAAGTCATTACTTACCCTTGCTGATGACTGCTGTTGGCGTATGGAAGATGGAGAGGAGGAGAGGTGATACTGTTTGGAAGGGGAGTCCCTTTCCATTATAACATCAGTCAGTGAGGACCTCTCTGGGGTGCACTCACTCTATAACACGTTTTGCCTGCATACCACTAGGTCCTGGTTGTGGCTCACTGCTCGATTTTCTCACAACAAAGCGGTCCTTTGAAGGTTGTTTTTCCCTTCTTCGCAAGATTTCTCTGTAGTGAGGCATCACATTGTCATTGAAAAGATTAAGGCAACGACCTACTACAGCTTTCTCTGGGTGAGCAGTTTCAATAAAAGTTTGCAATTCTTCCCACATCTGACACCACTTCTTAATGGTTGCAGAAGGGACAATCGCTGCCTCCTTATCCTCCTCCACTGGAGAAACATCCTCAACTGGGCCTTCTTGTTTTCCTTTTGAAGGGCTTGGAGTTCTTCAGTAGTCACTTCTTCGTTGTATTCTTCCACCAACTCCTCCACATCAGCACCATTCAATTCCAAGCCCATTTGCCGGCACAGAGTAACAATTTCCTCAACAATAGGCACATCATTTACAGGCTCAAACCCCATCAAAGTCTAGTTCTGGCACACATTCAGGCCACAATTTTCTCCAGAGAGAGATCAGGGTTCTTTGAGTCACTTCTTGCCAGGCTTTGTCAATGAGTTTTAAAGAACTACAAGTGTTAAATTGGTGTTTCCAGAACTCTTTGAGGGTGGGGGTTTGTGGCTTCAGTCACTTTAAAACATTTCCGGAAAAGTGCCCTTTCATAAAGTTTCTTAAAATTTGCTGTGATTTTCTGGTCATAGGCTGAATTAGAGGAGTGGTGTTAGGAGGAAGGAACTTTACTGTGAGAAAATTACTGTATCTGTGCAACAATTCATCTTCCAAACCTGGAGGATGAGCAGGAGCATTGTCGAGGAGAAGCAGGGCCTTGAGTGGCAAATGTTTCTCCTGCAGATATTTTTCTATGGCAGGGCACACCACTCCATTCACCCACTCCGAAAAAAAAATCCTAGTCACCCATGACTTATTATTAGCCCTCCACATTACACACATTTGATTTTTTCTTCACTTTATACTGTTTGAAAACCCTTGGATTTTCAGAATGATACACAAGCAAGGGTTTAATTTTCAAATCGTCACTCGCATTTGAATACAGTACAAGCATAAACCTATCTTTCATAGGCTTGTGTCCGGGCAATGATTTTTCCTACTTGGTAATGTATGTCCTCTTAGGCATTCTTTTCCAGAACAGTCCTGTCTCATCACAATTAAGCACTTGTTGGAATAGTTATCCCTCAGCCTCTGCAAACTCTAAATTCTTCAATAAATCTTTCAGCGGCTGGTTTGTCTGAGCTGGCAGCCTCCCCATGTTTCACAACACTATGAATACCACTTTTTTTTCTAAATTTTTCAAACCATCCCCTGCTTGCCTTAAAGTCTATCATATCTGCACTCGTTCCAAGAGTTTTCTTTACAAGGTCTTCGTGCAATACCCTGGCTTTCTCGCAAATGATGGCCTCTGAAACACTATCACCCTTTAACTCCTTGTCATGTATCCAAATTAATAACTTTTCCACATCCTCAAGTATTTGTGATCTTTGTTTCGTGATTGTTGTTATGCCTTTTGCTACTTTAGCACTCATAATGTCCTTTTTCTTGGCAAGTATAATGCATATCGTTGACGTGGATTTGTTGTACTGCCTACAAAGTTCAACAACACGTGCACCATTTTCATGCTTCTGAATGATCTCTTGTTTTTCCTCTATTGTCATCTTCACGTGATTTCTTGCCTTGAACCTTACGACTAGCTTTCATTGGACCCAGCGTGAGATATATAACAACAACTTTTATGGTCAAATGGCCATAAATCCAACAAAACACTATAAATCCTGGTGAAGAATTCAGGAAGGATCGTCACTGGGCGCGAGGCACTGGTAAACTAAGGGGCGATTGCCGTGCCACCACGCGCTAGGTCGGCCTGTACTCCTATCAACACCCTCGTATTCCAAGGCAACGCACTCATATCCCAATGTAAATTTTCCGAGCAAATCCTGCTCATAACCCGAAAACCTCGTAAACAGGAAAGCTCGTAATCCGAGGTACCACTGTACAGTTTTTTTTATTACACTATCAACATTAAATAAT
>NC_091189.1:28428065-28495565 GCF_040958095.1 Procambarus clarkii | reverse complement strand
AAACCCCAAGCCCTAACAACAGTCTATGATATGTTGAAAAAAACTGTGGACAAAGCCATAAATGTGTAAACATCATG
Organism: Procambarus clarkii; assembly: GCF_040958095.1. Taxonomy (NCBI): domain Eukaryota; kingdom Metazoa; phylum Arthropoda; class Malacostraca; order Decapoda; family Cambaridae; genus Procambarus; species Procambarus clarkii. Next base: position 28,495,488 of record NC_091189.1, on the reverse strand, counting down.
GGCCCAAGGGTAGACCTCAGACTGGCTAGACCTAATGACACTGTACCCTTCAAGGAAGTGAGGCCCTGATCCCACCTGCTTGATACCTGCTTGATGGGGTTCTGAGAGTTCTTCTACTCCCCAAGCCCGGCCCGAGGCCCGGCTTGACTTGTTTGTTTGGTCCACCAGCCTGTTGCTTGGAGCGGCCCGCAGGCCCACATACCAATCACAACCCGGTTGGTCCGGCACTCCTTGATAAAAACAATCTAGTTTTCTCTTCAAGATGTCCACGGTTGTTCCGGCAATATTTCTGATGCTCGCTGGTAGGACCATGAACAACCGCAGACCTCTGATGTTTATACAGTGTTCTCTGATTGCGCCACACAGGAGAAACCAAAAGAGGTTTGCCCAAGATGAAGGAGCAGCAAGGAGTAATGACAAACCTCCAGAAATGTGTGTCTGAGGACTAGAGGTACACATTAGCAAACCCAGGAAGGATATGCTGAGGAATCCAGTTCGAACATGGACAGAGAAAGTAAAATATTCTGGCCTGAGTGAAACTCTCTCTACAGATAGAACTTGAAACCAGGCATGGTTGAAGGGCACCCAGGGTTCCTTCTCAGACTTGCCCTCCACCCCTCCCCAGCCCTGGAGTTCCACATGAAGACCCCAGAGCAGAACTGTATCCCATGCCCAATGCCTGAACAGACAAGACGGCATCATTCCAAGCTAAAGATTACCCTCCTAAGAAATAATAGGCTCAGAAACCCCAGGAAAAGATGGTTCAACTACCTCTGCTGTTGATGTGGATGGGGCAGAGTATGCCAAGCAACACCCACAGGTAAACCCTGCCCAGAATACAAACCCTCAGATGCTTCAGAGGCCAAAACAAGGTATGAGGAGGGGGAGTAAACTAGAGGTCTGGCAAACCATGCCAAGTGGAACTGGGAAAAGTGAAGGAGGAGCAAACACAGCAGGTGGAAGTCACCAACTCCTCCAATACATAATCCCTAACCACAATAAGGGCCAACTCAGGACATCTACTTGATCACCAAGCCACAAATAGCGAAACAAACCTATAAATCAATGATGATGATGATGATGGACATCTCTCACTCATTAATAGCGAGTGTGGGTTCGGAGGAGCCGATCCATAGCAAATCACTCCAAAGACGAGTAGGGCATACCAGGGCCTGAAAGTAAAGACCAAGGAGGACACCCAGGTACTAGAAATGCTGGCTGGATGAACTGACCTTGAATCCAGACCTGAGGATCAACAATTTTTGCATAGGGTGATAGCATCGCTTCATATATACACACATGCAAACCCTAGTGCACCCCACAACAATAAACCCCCCAATGACCCCAACCACAAAGCCTTACAAATCAAAGACTCTTGCATTATTCAGGGTGAGGCACCATATACAGCAGTATACTCTCTCAGGGACAAACACCCAAACCCACCAGAGATGTCACTCTTGTAAGGGCAGGGGTAGCACCAAATGACCACTTAAGAAAGGACTACCCTAAATACATGCAGCACAAGGCAAAACAAAACCTAGTCTTCACAACCAGTGAGGCATGGAAACACACACGTGAGGCAAACCACTAAACTTGGAAACAATACAAAAAGTAAATGGCCCCCACAGGACAGAGTCCAAAGGATACCTAGAAAAACCAGGACCGGCTAAAGCCAGTGACTCGAGAAGTGGTTATAAATTGGCGTCATCAGTGACTGGACCGAGTTCTGTTGACATGGATAGCCAGAGTTTTCATGATATTGCCACCAGGTGGTGGCTTCCTGAAACTAAGTGATTTGCTGTATGTCTTGGTCTTTCTGAGAACCATTGCCAGTTTTGCTTTGCTAAATTTTAGGATGTTTTCTTGGTGAGGTATGATTGTAACAATCCTGCTCCCAGATCCTTTATGAGGGAGAGGCCAGGTTCCAGCTGTGGCCTCCAGTAGGCCATTAAACACTCCTTAGGCTGATGTGACTTAAGTGGAGCTATCTAAGAGAACTAGCTACAGAGAGCCACCATTTGGCCTCTCCAAAAAGACTAGACAATACCTTCACATCATGACAGTGATGCCATTAGGTTAATTTGGATTTCTGTTTGTGTACGATTTCACAAAAATTTACCCAAATGCTAAAATCCAAAAGTCCCTTTAGTGCTGAAAGGCCTCAAGTTAAATACAGCTACAATACAGAGGTCAGGATTCAATAAGCACTTAAGTCCAAGAAACCTCCAAATTTTTCCTCAATCATGGCTGCATAAGTATACAGTAGTAATATATTTATTAAACAGTTCACAAGCTCCAAAATACTGGGATGTCACTCTCGTGCCAACGGTCTTATTGATACAGTCATCCTCAAACCACTTCACAGCTCATAAACTGTCCTATTAATACAAACTAAGACATCATGACTAAGGAAATCAAGTCTCTTAGGTGGGTTATTTGAGAGCTTGATGAATCCTAGTTTGGATTTGTTAATATATTTTACAAATTAATAAATACTCACCGGTAAATCTGTAAATGCTACACCAAGATAATGGCCATTTTTTGTGTAGAAACAAACATTGTCGATAAGGTTAATACCACAGCCAATTACATCCCCTGAAATGCATGAAAATCAATATTATTATTATTTGTCAAGTTGCAGTGCACTGATATAATATTATTTGTGATGATGAAGACAGTACAACAACATCCAGACTTTCAATATTTTATTCTTTCAATATCTTATTAAGAAGATGAGCAAGAACAAGTACTCTTCCTGTTGCTGCCACTTTTACTTGGAACAGTTATATTAGGGTAATGTAAGTGCTCCAAACTCTCATTAGTTGCAATGCAGATACTGTAATTACAAGTGCCTCTTAATTCCACTTAACTTATGCCAGAGAATTCTACATTCCAAGAAAGTGCTACACTAATCCTATAAGAGCTTATTACGAATAATCTCTCTTCCCAAGTGTATCGGCATCACCAGGCAAAGTGAGGATAAGCTTGAAATATGAGCCATCGAAAGCAGATGGTCACGAGTCTGAGTCAAACTCCAATAGCGTTCAGTGACAGACACTAGAGATACAGCAGATCATCAAACACCATCGACATTCATCAGGATGCATTATAACACTCAAACTGCCTGACTGGCCCTCTCATCACAGCTTGCCAAGCTTCACCTACAAACTTCTGTATACTACAGTCCTCCAAATACATGTACAGTATACTGTATATATTTATCTACTGTCTGTGTTTAGTGTCACCACAACTGATGAAACAATACCATGTTACACACTCATCTTATCCACCAGGATTTCTCCTCACTCCACCCACCTATTATCCCTCCCTTCACCCTCTTGTTTTGCCTTCCTCCACCCCCCCCCCTCCACCTACCTTCTATTTTGCCTCCATCCACCCTCCACCCCCACCCATTCCTCCTCCACCCTCCTCCCTCCACCCACCATTTCTCCTCCCCCACCCAACCATTCCTCCTCCCTCCACCCAACCATTCCTCCTCCGCCACCCAACCATTCCCCCTCCCTCCACCCACCATTCCCCCTCCCTCCACCCAACAATTTCTCCTCCCTCCACCCAACAATTTCTCCTCCCTCCACCCCACCATTCCCCCTCCCTCCACCCAACCATTCCTCCTCCCTCCACCCAACCATTTTCCCTCCCTCCACCCAACCATTCCTCCTCCCTCCACCCAACCATTCCTCCTCCCTCCACCCACCATTTCTCCTCCCCACCCAACCATTCCTCCTCCACCCTCCTCCCTCCACCCACCATTTCTCCTCCCCCACCCAACCATTCCTCCTCCCTCCACCCAACCATTCCTCCTCCCTCCACCCAACCATTTTCCCTCCCTCCACCCAACCATTTTCCCTCCCTCCACCCAACCATTCCTCCTCCCTCCACCCAACCATTCCTCCTCCCTCCACCCAACCATTCCTCCTCCCTCCACCCATAATTCCTCCTCCCTCCACCCAACCATTCCTCCTCCCCCCACCCAACCATTCCTCCTCCCCCCACCCAACAATTTCTCCTCCCTCCACCCAACAATTTCTCCTCCCTCCACCCCACCATTCCCCCTCCCTCCACCCAACCATTCCTCCTCCCTCCACCCAACCATTTTCCCTCCCTCCACCCAACCATTCCTCCTCCCTCCACCCAACCATTCCTCCTCCCTCCACCCAACCATTCCTCCTCCCTCCACCCACCATTCCTCCTCCCTCCACCCAACCATTCCTCCTCCCTCCACCCATAATTCCTCCTCCCTCCACCCAACCATTCCTCCTCCCCCCACCCAACCATTCCTCCTCCCTCCACCCAACCATTTTCCCTCCCTCCACCCAACCATTTTCCCTCCCTCCACCCAACCATTCCTCCTCCCTCCACCCAACCATTCCTCCTCCCTCCACCCAACCATTCCTCCTCCCTCCACCCAACCATTCCTCCTCCCTCCACCCACCATTCCTCCTCCCTCCACCCAACCATTCCTCCTCCCCCCACCCAACCATTCCTCCTCCCTCCACCCAACCATTCCTCCTCCCTCCACCCAACCATTCCTCCTCCCTCCACCCAACCATTCCTCCTCCCTCCACCCAACCATTCCTCCTCCCTCCACCCAACCATTCCTCCTCCCTCCACCCACCATTCCTCCTCCCTCCACCCAACCATTTCTCCTCCCTCCACCCAACCATTCCTCCTCCCTCCACCCAACCATTCCTCCTCCCTCCACCCAACCATTCCCCCTCCCTCCACCCACCATTCCTCCACCACTACTTCTCCTCCCTCCACCCCTATTACACTTAACCCCCATCGTTTACCACACTAATAATATTGCACACACAATAGTTCTTATGAATGAATTGGTATAACAATAAAGATATCAATCAGGTGTTAAATACATCAGCACAAAATAGATCACTATGGATATAAATTGGATAACTTTACAGTCAGGAAAGATCTTGGTAAATACTGGTTTGGAAACCGAGTGGTAGATTCATGGAACAAATCTTAAGGTTATCTCAAGATGATTTCGGGACTTAGCGTCCCTGCGGCCCGGTCCTTGACCAGGCCTCCTTTTTGTTACACCCTCAGGAAACAGCCCGCAGCATCTGTAACTCTCAGGTACCTATTTACTGCAAGGTGAGCAGACACATCACGGTGAAAGAAATTCTGCACATTGGTTTCCGCCTCCGCCGACGATCGAACCCAGAACCTTAGGACTATGAATACAAAGCGCTGTTCACTCAGCTGTCAGGCCTCTCATGGGTCAACCACTTCTGCAGTTTCCTGTATTCATATATTATCTCTTTCCCTTACTTTCACACACTCAGAAATGAGAGAGGGGAAGAAGAAGAGGAGAAGAAGAAAATAAGGGGAGAAAGGAGGAAGAAGAGGGCAGAAATAAGAGGGGAGGAAGAAGAGGGCAGAAATAAGAGGGAAGGAAGAAGAGGGGGGGGAGAGAGAGAGAGAGAGAGGGAGGAAGAAGAGGGGGAGAGAGAGAGGAAGAAGAAGAGGGGAGAGAGGGGGAGGAAGAAGAGGGGAGAGAGGGAGGAAGAAGAGGGGAGAGAGGGGGAGGAAGAAGAAGAGGGGGAGAGAGGGGGAGGAAGAAGGGAGAGAGGGAGGAAGAAGAAGAGGGGGGAGAGGGGGAGGAAGAAGAGGGGAGAGAGAGGGAGGAAGAAGAGGGGAGAGAGAGAGGGGGAGGAAGAAGAGGGGAGAAGAAGAGAGAGGGAGGAAGAAGAAGAGGGGAAGAGAGGGGGAGGAAGAAGAGGGAAGAGAGAGGGAGGAAGAAGAGGGAAGAGAGAGGGAGGAAGAAGAGGGGAGAGAGGGGGAGGAAGAAGAGGGGAGAGAGGGGGAGGAAGAAGAGGGGAGAAGAGAGAGGGAGGAAGAAGAAGAGGGGAAGAGAGGGGGAGGAAGAAGAAGAGGGACGAGAGGGAGAGGAAGAAGAGGGAGGAAGAAGAGGGGAGAAAAAGAGAGAGGGAGGAAGAAGAAGAGGGGAAGAGAGGGGGAGGAAGAAGAAGAGGGGAAGAGAGGGGGAGGAAGAGGGGAAGAGAGGGGGAGGAAGAAGAAGAGGGGAAGAGAGGGGGAGGAAGAAAAAGAGGGAAAGAGAGGGGGAGGAAGAAGAAGAGGGAAGAGAGAGGGAGGAAGAAGAGGGGAAGAGAGGGGGAGGAAGAAGAAGAGGGGAGAGGGGGAGGAAGAAGAAGAGGGGAGAGGGGGAGGAAGAAGAAGAGGGGAGAGAGGGAGGAAGAAGAAGAGGGGAGAGAGGGAGGAAGAAGAAGAGGGGAGAGAGGGAGGAAGAAGAAGAGGGGAGAGAGGGAGGAAGAAGAGGGGAAGAGAGGGGGAGGAAGAGGGGAAGAGAGGGGGAGGAAGAAGAAGAGGGGAAGAGAGGGGGAGGAAGAAGAAGAGGGAAGAGAGAGGGAGGAAGAAGAGGGGAAGAGAGGGGGAGGAAGAAGAGGGGAGAGGGGGAGGAAGAAGAAGAGGGGAGAGGGGGAGGAAGAAGAAGAGGGGAGAGAGGGAGGAAGAAGAAGAGGGGAGAGAGGGAGGAAGAAGAAGAGGGGAGAGAGGGAGGAAGAAGAAGAGGGGAGAGAGGGAGGAAGAAGAAGAGGGGAGAGAGAGAGGAAGAAGAAGAGGGGAGAGAGAGAGGAAGAAGAAGAGGGGAGAGAGGGAGGAAGAAGAAGAGGGGAGAGAGGGAGGAAGAAGAAGAGGGGAGAGAGGGAGGAAGAGGGGAGAGAGGGAGGAAGAGGGGGGGAGAGGGGGAGGAAGAGGGGAGAAGAGGGGAGAGAGGGGGAGGAAGAGGGGAGGGGGAGGAAGAAGAAGGGAGAGAAGGAGAGGAAGAAGAAGAAGGGACAGAGGGAGAGGAAGAAGAGGGGAGAGAGGGGGAGGAAGAAGAGGGGAGAGAGGGGGGAGGAAGAAGAGGGGAGAGAGGGGGAAGAAGAAGGGAGAGAGGGGGAGGAAGAGGGGAGAGGGGGGAGGAAGAGGGGAGAGGGGGGAGGAAGAGGGGAGAGGGGGGAGGAAGAGGGGAGAGGGGGAGGAAGAGGGGAGAGGGGGGAGGAAGAGGGAGAGAGGGGAGGAAGAAGAAGAGGGGAGAGCGGGGGAGGAAGAAGAAGAGGGGAGAGAGGGGGAGGAAGAAGAAGAGGGGAGAGAGGGGGAGGAAGAAGAAGAGGGGAGAGAGGGGGAGGAAGAAGAAGAGGGGAGAGAGGGGGAGGAAGAAGAAGAGGGGAGAGAGGGGGAGGAAGAAGAAGAGGGGAGAGAGGGGGAGGAAGAAGAAGAGGGGAGAGAGGGGGAGGAAGAAGAAGAGGGGAGAGAGGGGGAGGAAGAAGAGGGGAGAGGGAGGAAGGGGGAGATGGGGAGGAAGAAGAGGGGAGAGGGGGAGGAAGGGGGAGAGGGGGAGGAAGAAGTGGATAGATGGGGAGGAAGAAGAGGGGAGAGGGGGGAAGGGGGAGATGGGGAGGAAGAAGAGGGGAGAGGGGGGAAGGGGGAGATGGGGAGGAAGAAGAAGGGAGAGGGGGAGGAAGAAGAAGAGGGGAGAGAGGGGAGGAAGAAGAGGGGAGAGGGGGGATGAAGAAGAAGAGGGGAGAGAGGGGGATGAAGAAGAAGAGGGAAGAGAGGGGGATGAAGAAGAAGAGGGGAAGAGAGGGGGAGGAAGAAGAGGGAAGAGAGAGGGAGGAAGAAGAGGGGAGAGAGGGGGGAGGAAGAAGAAGAGGGGAGAGAGGGGGGAGGAAGAAGAAGAGGGGAGAGAGGGGAGAGGAAGAAGAAGAGGGGAGAGAGGGGGGAGGAAGAAGAAGAGGGGAGAGAGGGGGGAGGAAGAAGAAGAAGGGAGAGAGGGGGGGAGGAAGAAGAAGAGGGGAGAGAGGGGGGAGGAAGAAGAAGAGGGGAGAGAGGGGGGGAGGAAGAAGAAGAGGGGAGAGAGGGGGGGAAGAAGAGGGGAGAGGGGGAGGAAGAATGAGGGGAGAGGGGAGGAAGGGGAGATGGGGAGGAAGAAGAGGGGAGAGGGGGAGGAAGGGGGAGAGGGGGAGGAAGAAGGTGATAGATGGGAGGAAGAAGAGGGGAGAGGGGGGAAGGGGGAGATGGGGAGGAAGAAGAGGGGAGAGGGGGGAAGGGGGAGATGGGGAGGAAGAAGAAGGGAGAGGGGGAGGAAGAAGAAGAGGGGAGAGAGGGGGAGGAAGAAGAGGGGAGAGGGGGGATGAAGAAGAAGAGGGAGAGAGGGGGGATGAAGAAGAAGAGGGAAGAGAGGGGGATGAAGAAGAAGAGGGGAAGAGAGGGGGAGGAAGAAGAGGGAAGAGAGAGGGAGGAAGAAGAGGGGAGAGAGGGGGGAGGAAGAAGAAGAGGGGAGAGAGGGGGGAGGAAGAAGAAGAGGGAGAGAGGGGAGAGGAAGAAGAAGAAGAGGGGAGAGAGGGGGGGAGGAAGAAGAAGAGGGGAGAGAGGGGGGAGGAAGAAGAAGAAGGGAGAGAGGGGGGGGAGGAAGAAGAAGAGGGGAGAGAGGGGGGGAGGAAGAAGAAGAGGGGAGAGAGGGGGGGAGGAAGAAGAAGAGGGGAGAGAGGGGGGAAGAAGAGGGGAGAGGGGGAGGAAGAAGAAGAGGGGAGAGGGGGAGGAAGAAGAAGAGGGGAGAGGGGGAGGAAGAAGAAGAGGGGAGAGGGGAGGAAGAAGAAGAGGGGAGAGGGGGAGGAAGAAGAAGAGGGGAGAGGGGGAGGAAGAAGAAGAGGGGAGAGGGGGAGGAAGAAGAAGAGGGGAGAGGGGGAGGAAGAAGAAGAGGGGAGAGGGGAGGAAGAAGAAGAGGGGAGAGGGGGAGGAAGAAGAAGAGGGGAGAGGGGGAGGAAGAAGAAGAGGGGAGAGGGGGAGGAAGAAGAAGAGGGGAGAGGGGGAGGAAGAAGAAGAGGGGAGAGGGGGAGGAAGAAGAAGAGGGGAGAGGGGGAGGAAGAAGAAGAGGGGAGAGGGGAGGAAGAAGAAGAGGGAGAGGGGGAGGAAGAAGAAGAGGGGAGAGGGGAGGAAGAAGAAGAGGGGAGAGGGGGAGGAAGAAGAAGAGGGGAGAGGGGGAGGAAGAAGAAGAGGGAGAGGGGGAGGAAGAAGAAGAGGGAGAGGGGGAGGAAGAAGAAGAGGGGAGAGGGGGAGGAAGAAGAAGAGGGGAGAGGGGGAGGAAGAAGAAGAGGGGAGAGGGGGAGGAAGAAGAAGAGGGGAGAGGGGGAGGAAGAAGAAGAGGGGAGAGGGGGAGGAAGAAGAAGAGGGGAGAGGGGGAGGAAGAAGAAGAGGGAGAGGGGGAGGAAGAAGAAGAGGGGAGAGGGGGAGGAAGAAGAAGAGGGGAGAGGGGGAGGAAGAAGAAGAGGGGAAAGGGGGAGGAAGAAGAAGAGGGGAAAGGGGGAGGAAGAAGAAGAGGAGAGAGAGGAAGAAGAGGGGAGGTGGTATAATTTACTCTTGTGTGTTAAGACATAAATACACAAAGACAACAACAACACACCAGCAGGAGAACACTCCAGCGTACCTGTGGTGAAGGTGGGGCCATAAGGATGGCCGCTACCCGAGGAACAAAAAGAATGCCCGTCGTCGCCGTGATACCCAAACGAATTCTTGTCCCATCCTGGTAATCGGTTCATATTGACACCTTGTGATGAGAGGCCAATACCCATATACCTGAAAGATCCACAAACAGCAATACATATGCTACATAATTAGCACTGAGAATGACACTTCTCTTACTATCCCATCTTTCTAACATCTTCATAAATTGTATCTACCTTTCCCATTTCTCACATTGTATTTTTATATATTCCACAATTATTGTTCACATTCCATTTACCCACCTTTCCTAATTTCTCATGCCATTTCTATTATCTTACCTTCTCATTAAAAATGTTCTTTGCATTTAAATTTGCCATTTGCCTCATCTTTCCCATATCCCTTACCTTCCTGTTCCCCACACCTCCCTAACTTCTAACACCTTTTCTACTAACATTACCTTCCCGATTTCCTTTACATCTTCACTTATCCTTGCCTTCGTATTTCCATAACCTTCAATATTTACTTTGCTTTTACAACTCTCCATTTCTTACCAATTTTTCCTAACTTTCAAATTTGGTTTAGACCTGTTTTCCACATATCCTATACCTTCCCAATTTCTATAACCTTCCCCATTTCCCTTAAGTCACTACACTTTCCCAATTTTCTGTACTGTGCATTCTCAATTTCCCATATCGACCCCATTTCTCTTACCTTCCACCAAATGAAACAAATATCTGCCATATCATGACCTCTGCAGTACACAATGATCCAAAATGGCTTGTGTACTATGCTTGCCAAAATGCTACATCACCTCTGCATTAGGGAGATTCATTAATATAAGCATACAGTACAGGTACTGTACTTGTAAGGTTAAACCACTGTATCTCGTAAACTTACCCATCTCTGCCTTTACTGACGATTTTGACCTCATAATAATAGAGACCACATGCAGCAGGTATTGGATTCGTGGCACGGACACTAGCTGCATCTTTGTGATTCTTGCCGTGCCCTGCAAAACAGCACAGGATCTTGTAACAAAAAAAATAAATGTAATTTATACCGTCATATTTTTAGGAAAAAGGTTATTCACATACAGTACAGTATAGACAAATATGTTGTTATTGGGAGAGTGTGAGAGACAGATGCAGTAAAAAATTAAAAATATTACGAGATACTGCTTAATCTTAAGTAGCAGGAACATATACTGTATTATTAACAGTTCTACCTTATTAACTTATATATTTTATGATCATAAAATACCAAACATAAATATAACAGACATACAGTATTGTGACGATATACAATACTGAATCTCTGTTTGACTATACATATCATCTGTTAACAACGTGTGGCCCAAAAGCAGCTGACATTGATACATGTTAGAAATAGTCCATACAAAGTCCAAAACACACTCACATTAACCCAGGAAACCTCAATAACCTAACAACAAAGAAAAAGAATGGTACTGTACCTGTATAGAAAACTTTAACAAATGAAAATGAAGTACACTGTTCAGTAAATTACATAATAATTGGAAATGGTAATACAATACAATACAATACAATACCTGTGAGGGGGTAATACACAGGTGTTCTGAAGCAATTGATACAGTACTCATATCTACAGACTTCTATATAATATCAATGTGTTAACCTAATCCTATATAGCCCATTTGAGCTAACCAACACGAGGCCAGTTTCAAGTCTCGTAAACCGTGAATATATCAACGAGTGTCCAGATCAACATCACACTTTAACCAAGTTTCATCTGAACTTAAATGCTTAAAATAAAAATAATATTCTTAAATAAAATAAAAATACAGTAATATTCCTATTACAAAAGAATAAAAAAAATAAAAAGTACTGTAAATTCTACAGTTAAGATGTGGCCCGAGACGTCGCCCATGCCCTGCTTATTACGCACCACAAAGGGAACAAGTCGGTTCATGGGCATAACACACACACACAGACACACTCACCACTGTGTAGGGACTGGTGACTGCATGACTAATGAATCAACCCAAAGGGTCACAGGTTGAGGCCACTCCCATACAAGGCCCACATAAAGCTTCTTCATCTCAGTGATTCAGTCAATTCCTTAATAAAAATAATAAACCTGTACAAGTGTCAATAACAACCACACAATTAAACTGGACCATTGTCACATTCTGTATGCTATCAGGATAACATTTTCCAGCGGAATGCTAGGTACAGTATTGGTGACAGGCACAGCACCAGGTGAAGCAACAGTGACCAACACATAGCACCAGGTGAAGCAACAGTGACCAACACACAGCACCAGGTGAAGCAACAGTGACCAACACACAGCACCAGGTGAAGCAACAGTGACCAACACACAGCACCAGGTGAAGCAACAGTGACCAACACATAGCACCAGGTGAAGCAACAGTGACCAACACATAGCACCAGGTGAAGCAACAGTGACCAACACACAGCACCAGGTGAAGCAACAGTGACCAACACACAGCACCAGGTGAAGCAACAGTGACCAACACACAGCACCAGGTGAAGCAACAGTGACCAACACACAGCACCAGGTGAAGCAACAGTGACCAACACACAGCACCAGGTGAAGCAACAGTGACCAACACACAGCACCAGGTGAAGCAACAGTGACCAACACACAGCACCAGGTGAAGCAACAGTGACCAACACACAGCACCAGGTGAAGCAACAGTGACCAACACACAGCACCAGGTGAAGCAACAGTGACCAACACACAGCACCAGGTGAAGCAACAGTGACCAACACACAGCACCAGGTGAAGCAACAGTGACCAACACAGCACCAGGTGAAGTAACAGTGACCATCACACAGCACCAGGTGAAGCAACAGTGACCAACACACAGCACCAGGTGAAGCAACAGTGACCATCACACAGCACCAGGTGAAGCAACAGTGACCATCACACAGCACCAGGTGAAGCAACAGTGACCATCACACAGCACCAGGTGAAGCAACAGTGACCAACACACAGCACCAGGTGAAGCAACAGTGACAACTCTCCTCACAACCAAGGGACGTGGGTTTAATCTCTAGGTGGGCCAAACGATTGGAAAAGTTTCCTTTTGTGTGACGCTCTGTTCACCTAGCAGTAAATAGTTACACAGGAGTTAAACAACTGTTATGGGTTGCATCCTGGGGAAGGTCAGTATTTAGCCTAAAGGGAGCTTTACAGCTGATACCTCAGTTCCCAGCAGTAAATAGGTACATGGGAGTTAGGCAACTGTTGTGGGAGGAAACCAGAAGAGGGGAGGTCATTCTTTGGCCTAGACTCTTGGAGGACCACGATGAACCTAAGTATAGGCTTCCTATCTCCGACAACGAGAATTAAATTATTATACCAAAAGGCCTCGGTTGTGTCTGGTGGTCAGTTATAACTGATGCCACACAAGCATTGAAAGTTTGCTAAACAGTAAAGTACCGAAGATCAAAACCTTTATGAAATTGATGTAGATTTAAACAATCAATGTAGATTTTCATCTAGATGTAGATGTAAACAAACATAAGGATGTTTGCAACTGTGATTACCCTTTATGGTACATGTTTGCAACTGTGATTACCCTTTATGGTGCATGTCTGCAACTGTGATTACCCTTTATGGTGCATGTCTGCAACTGTGATTACCCTTTATGGTACATGTCTGCAACTGTGATTACCCTTTATGGTGCATGTCTGCAACTGTGATTACCCTTTATGGTACATGTCTGCAACTGTGATTACCCTTTATGGTGCATGTTTGCAACTGTGATTACCCTTTATGGTGCATGTCTGCAACTGTGATTACCCTTTATGGTGCATGTCTGCAACTGTGATTACCCTTTATGGTGCATGTTTGCAACTGTGATTACCCTTTATGGTGCATGTCTGCAACTGTGATTACCCTTTATGGTGCATGTCTGCAACTGTGATTACCCTTTATGGTGCATGTCTGCAACTGTGATTACCCTTTATGGTGCATGTCTGCAACTGTGATTACCCTTTATGGTGCATGTTTGCAACTGTGATTACCCTTTATGGTACATGTCTGCAACTGTGATTACCCTTTATGGTGCATGTTTGCAACTGTGATTACCCTTTATGGTACATGTCTGCAACTGTGATTACCCTTTATGGTGCATGTCTGCAACTGTGATTACCCTTTATGGTGCATGTCTGCAACTGTGATTACCCTTTATGGTGCATGTCTGCAACTGTGATTACCCTTTATGGTGCATGTCTGCAACTGTGATTACCCTTTATGGTACATGTCTGCAACTGTGATTACCCTTTATGGTGCATGTTTGCAACTGTGATTACCCTTTATGGTGCATGTCTGCAACTGTGATTACCCTTTATGGTGCATGTCTGCAACTGTGATTACCCTTTATGGTGCATGTTTGCAACTGTGATTACCCTTTATGGTACATGTCTGCAACTGTGATTACCCTTTATGGTACAGTATACAGTGATGTGTTTTGTGTCTTGCACATCCACCAGATATGGGTCAACCCAATGTAGGTTACCAGCCATAATACGTATATTCTACACAAGCACAGACCAAAGTCGGCAACAAGAGGCACAGACACCGTGTTTACATAATATTTAGGCTCGGACCAGAATGATTGGTCTCTCTGAGCTCTTGCACTTTTTTCTTTGATACACATGTTAGTGTAGGGGAAACCAAAGGTACTATATGTGTACAGTATTAGCCACTTTTGTTATTTTGCCCACAAGAAAGTGCAGAATCCATTTCAATATGGATATTGGATAGGCTTCTAAAGTTAAATATAGTAGACTCAAAACATAACTTCCAAGTAAAAAAGTTTCCTTAATGCACAATGTGTCTTTTAAAGCTCAAAAATTAACATAAAGGAAACCCTAAAATTTCTGGAAGATTGGACTACTGAAACAATACATGAACGATCAAAACATGTTATCTTTTTATTCTAGCATTGTTGAGGCAGTTGATAGTGGTAAGGATTGCGATGTTGTATACCTTGACTTTAGCAAAGCTTTTGATACAGTGCCACATGAAAGACTGATTAAAAAAATAGAGTCTCATGGTATTGGGGGTGCTATATTAAGCTGGATTAGGGCATGGCTATACCAAAGGAAACAGAGAGTTAGTATAAATGGAATCAAGTCAGAGTGGGAAAATGTTGTAAGTGGAGTGCCTCAAGGCTCTGTCCTGGGACCTCTGTTGTTTATAATATATATAAATGATTTAGATTCAGGTTTGAGTAGCAACATTTGCAAATTTGCCGATGATACGAAAATCGGTAGGGAAATTAATTCGGAGGAGGACTCACTATCACTTCAAGTTGATCTAGATAGGGTTTTGAAATGGTCAAAGGATTGGCAGATGCAGTTTAATGCTGATAAATGTAAAGTTCTGAGGTTAGGTAATGATGATAGAGTTACAAGATACGAGCTAGATGGTGTTGTGATTGCGAAGTCGGATTGCGAAAGGGATCTGGGAGTTATGATTAGTAAGAATTTAAAACAAAAGGATCAATGCATAAATGTTCGTAATAAGGCAAATCGGACACTTGGATTTATTAATCGCAGCGTTAGTAACAAGACACCTGGTGTGGTTCTCAAGCTATATCTTGCTCTAGTTAGGCCCCATTTAGATTATGCAGTTCAGTTTTGGTCGCCATATTATAGAATGGATATAAATTCACTTGAACGTGTCCAGCGTAGGATGACTAAGTTAATTCCCCAAATTAGAAATCTTTCATATGAAGAAAGATTAACAAAGCTTAAGTTGCATTCACTGGAAAGGCGAAGAGTTAGGGGTGACATGATAGAGGTTTACAAGTGGATGTATGGACATAACCGGGGGGATATTAATAGGGTATTAAAAGTATCAACACAGGACAGAACACGAAACAATGGATATAAATTGGATAAGTTTAGATTTAGGAAAGACTTGGGTAAATACTGGTTCAGTAACAGGGTTGTTGATTTGTGGAACCAATTGCCGCGTAACATTGTGGAGGTGGGGTCCCTCGATCGTTTCAAGCACGGGTTGGACAAGTATATGAGTGGGATTGGGTGGTTATAGAATAGGAGCTGCCTCGTATGGGCCAATAAGCCTTCTGCAGTTACCTTTGTTCTTATGTTCTTATGTTCTTATGGACCTGAGCTTTTGCAGGACCCGAGCTTTCACAGGCCACAACCTTTCACAGGTACTGTATGTGAAATAAAAACTAACCCAGAGTCACTAACACAACCTCAATTATGTCTAAGATTTATTATTATTTTGCCTTTACTAGAAAATATCATTTTTTCTTAATTAATTTACTTTATTTAGGCTTTATTTAGACAGTACAGTACTGTATTATAAATGGTACAAGATTACAACCTGACAGTAGTACTGCATTTCTATCCATTTATCTTTAAAACTTCAGAATTTGAAGGAGAATAAATTAGTCAAGACATAGTAAATATGGGTTAAGTAATTATGAGGAGAAATTTGAAAGCAAGTAGGACTATACAGTATAGAAAATAATACAGTGATAATAATTCATTGTGTTGGGGAACAGGCAGATAGTGTATATATACATGTTAAGCTTATATCGAGGTCACCCCCAAGGTTAAACTACTGACCCTCCACAGGATGCAACCCCACAACAAGCCGACTAACTCTTGAACATGGGCCATTAGGTGATAGGAAATGTACGCAACTATGTGTGTCCCACCCAGATTTCGAACGTGGAATTCCCGACTGCGAGTCGAGAATGAACCCTATATGAAGGCAAGGAACTGGGATATGAAGATGAGGTGAAGGAATGGTGACCAACCACTTGGACTATCAGGGTTCAAATGCTGACCCTGTAAGAATTAAGAGTTGTTGCTCTACTGACCAGTAAAGTGATTAGGTGAGATAAAAGTAATAGTATCGTACTGTTGACAAAAATATACATCTTGGACATCTTGAAAATGGCTCTAATTCTAAGAAACTGACTAGGTGTAGAGAAGCATGGAATCTTAAGCATTGGCTTATGTACTAGAGGAAACTCTTCCAGGCAGTAAGATTAGCAGAAAACTATACAAATGTCAGTACAAATTTTGGCTAAACAAACGTTAATGCAAATGGTTCACATGGACGAAAGATTTCAATTGTATGCAAGACTACAAGGCCAAGGTTATTAAAAACACTAGTTTACACACTACATTTACCATAACAAAAATGGTGGCTTGTAGTCACAAATGTTTGGTGGATTTGGATCTTCTCAACTACTGTAAGCCTAAAATGGCATATGCAGAGGAAAGGTCTCCAATACCCCTACTAGATATAAAAATGAAATGTGGTAAGGAGGGTGTGAGGGTTTCAGGCAAAGGCGGTGAGCATGGGTACGAGGGAGCCTGACGACTGCACGGGGGAGCCTGACGACAGCACGGGGGAGCCTGACGACTGCACGGGGGAGCCTGACGACAGCACGGGGGAGCCTGACGACAGCACGGGGGAGCCTGACGACAGCACGGGGGAGCCTGACGACAGCACGGGGGAGCCTGACGACAGCACGGGGGAGCCTGACGACAGCACGGGGGAGCCTGACGACAGCACGGGGGAGCCTGACGACAGCACGGGGGAGCCTGACGACAGCACGGGGGAGCCTGACGACAGCACGGGGGAGCCTGACGACAGCACGGGGGAGCCTGACGACAGCACGGGGGAGCCTGACGACAGCACGGGGGAGCCTGACGACAGCACGGGGGAGCCTGACGACAGCACG
Source organism: Procambarus clarkii (assembly GCF_040958095.1). Taxonomy (NCBI): domain Eukaryota; kingdom Metazoa; phylum Arthropoda; class Malacostraca; order Decapoda; family Cambaridae; genus Procambarus; species Procambarus clarkii. The sequence continues at coordinate 28,478,261 of NC_091189.1, read as the reverse complement.
GGGGAGCCTGACGACAGCACGGGGGAGCCTGACGACAGCACGGGGGAGCCTGACGACAGCACGGGGGAGCCTGACGACAGCACGGGGGAGCCTGACGACAGCACGGGGGAGCCTGACGACAGCACGGGGGAGCCTGACGACAGCACGGGGGAGCCTGACGACAGCACGGGGGAGCCTGACGACAGCACGGGGGAGCCTGACGACAGCACGGGGGAGCCTGACGAATGCACGAGGGAGCCTGACGAATGCACGGGGGAGCCTGACGAATGCACGGGGGAGCCTGACGACTGCACGGGGGAGCCTGACGACTGCACGGGGGAGCCTGACGAATGCACGGGGGAGCCTGACGAATGCACGGGGGAGCCTGACGACTGCACGGGGGAGCCTGACGACTGCACCAGGGAGCCTGACGACTGCACCTGGGAGCCTGACGACTGCACCAGGGAGCCTGACGACTGCACGAGGGAGCCTGACGACTGCACGAGGGAGCCTGACGACTGCACGAGGGAGCCTGACGACTGCACGAGGGAGCCTGACGACTGCACGAGGGAGCCTGACGAATGCACGAGGGAGCCTGACGACAGCACGAGGGAGCCTGACGAATGCACGAGGGAGCCTGACGAATGCACGAGGGAGCCTGACGAATGCACGAGGGAGCCTGACGAATGCACGAGGGAGCCTGACGACAGCACGAGGTAGCCTGACGAATGCACGGGGGAGCCTGACGACAGCACGGGGGAGCCTGACGACAGCACGGGGGAGCCTGACGACAGCACGGGGGAGCCTGACGACAGCACGGGGGAGCCTGACGACAGCACGGGGGAGCCTGACGACAGCACGGGGGAGCCTGACGACAGCACGGGGGAGCCTGACGACAGCACGGGGGAGCCTGACGACAGCACGGGGGAGCCTGACGACAGCACGGGGGAGCCTGACGACAGCACGGGGGAGCCTGACGAATGCACGGGGGAGCCTGACGAATGCACGGGGGAGCCTGACGAATGCACGGGGGAGCCTGACGACAGCACGAGGGAGCCTGACGAATGCACGAGGGAGCCTGACGAATGCACGAGGGAGCCTGACGAATGCACGAGGGAGCCTGACGAATGCACGAGGGAGCCTGACGAATGCACGGGGGAGCCTGACGACAGCACGGGGGAGCCTGACGACAGCACGGGGGAGCCTGACGACAGCACGGGGGAGCCTGACGACAGCACGGGGGAGCCTGACGACAGCACGGGGGAGCCTGACGACAGCACGGGGGAGCCTGACGACAGCACGGGGGAGCCTGACGACAGCACGGGGGAGCCTGACGACAGCACGGGGGAGCCTGACGACAGCACGGGGGAGCCTGACGACAGCACGGGGGAGCCTGACGACAGCACGGGGGAGCCTGACGACAGCACGGGGGAGCCTGACGACAGCACGGGGGAGCCTGACGACAGCACGGGGGAGCCTGACGACAGCACGGGGGAGCCTGACGACAGCACGGGGGAGCCTGACGACAGCACGGGGGAGCCTGACGACAGCACGGGGGAGCCTGACGACAGCACGGGGGAGCCTGACGACAGCACGGGGGAGCCTGACGACAGCACGGGGGAGCCTGACGACAGCACGGGGGAGCCTGACGAATGCACGAGGGAGCCTGACGAATGCACGGGGGAGCCTGACGAATGCACGAGGGAGCCTGACGAATGCACGAGGGAGCCTGACGAATGCACGAGGGAGCCTGACGAATGCACGAGGGAGCCTGACGAATGCACGAGGGAGCCTGACGAATGCACGAGGGAGCCTGACGAATGCACGAGGGAGCCTGACGAATGCACGAGGACATTAGCTACTGTTAAATGGCGAGGGTATGAGGGGCAACAGTGAAGACATTTGTGTGGGTGCGTGACATGGTGAGGGCATGAGGGTTATTGGCGAGGGCATCAGTGTGAATGGCGAGTGCCAATAGAGACTGTGGCGAGGGCCTCGGGGAGTGTGGCGAGGGCCTCGGGGAGTGTGGCGAGGGCCTCGGGGAGTGTGGCGAGGGCCTCGGGGAGTGTGGCGAGGGCCTCGGGGAGTGTGGCGAGGGCCTCGGGGAGTGTGGCGAGGGCCTCGGGGAGTGTGGCGAGGGCCTCGGGGAGTGTGGCGAGGGCCTCGGGGAGTGTGGCGAGGGCCTCGGGGAGAGTGGCGAGGGCCTCGGGGAGAGTGGCGAGGGCCTCGGGGAGAGTGGCGAGGGCCTCGGGGAGAGTGGCGAGGGCCTCGGGGAGAGTGGCGAGGGCCTCGGGGAGAGTGGCGAGGGCCTCGGGGAGAGTGGCGAGGGCCTCGGGGAGAGTGGCGAGGGCCTCGGGGAGAGTGGCGAGGGCCTCGGGGAGAGTGGCGAGGGCCTCGGGGAGAGTGGCGAGGGCCTCGGGGAGAGTGGCGAGGGCCTCGGGGAGAGTGGCGAGGGCCTCGGGGAGAGTGGCGAGGGCCTCGGGGAGAGTGGCGAGGGCCTCGGGGAGAGTGGCGAGGGCCTCGGGGAGAGTGGCGAGGGCCTCAAGTGAGTGTGGCGAGGGCCTCGGGGAGAGTGGTGAGGGCCTCAAGTGAGTGTGGTGAGGGCCTCGGGGAGTGTGGTGAGGGCCTCGGGGAGAGTGGTGAGGGCCTCGGGGAGAGTGGTGAGGGCCTCGGGGAGAGTGGTGAGGGCCTCGGGGAGAGTGGTGAGGGCCTCGGGGAGAGTGGTGAGGGCCTCGGGGAGAGTGGTGAGGGCCTCGGGGAGAGTGGTGAGGGCCTCGGGGAGAGTGGTGAGGGCCTCGGGGAGAGTGGTGAGGGCCTCGGGGAGAGTGGTGAGGGCCTCGGGGAGAGTGGTGAGGGCCTCGGGGAGAGTGGTGAGGGCCTCGGGGAGAGTGGTGAGGGCCTCGGGGAGTGTGGTGAGGGCCTCGGGGAGTGTGGTGAGGGCCTCGGGGAGTGTGGTGAGGGCCTCGGGGAGTGTGGTGAGGGCCTCGGGGAGTGTGGTGAGGGCCTCGGGGAGTGTGGTGAGGGCCTCGGGGAGTGTGGTGAGGGCCTCGGGGAGTGTGGTGAGGGCCTCGGGGAGTGTGGTGAGGGCCTCCTGGAGAGTGGTGAGGGCCTCAGGGAGAGTGGTGAGGGCCTCAGGGAGAGTGGTGAGGGCCTCGGGGAGTGTGGTGAGGGCCTCGGGGAGTGTGGTGAGGGCCTCTGGGAGAGTGGTGAGGGCCTCAGGGAGTGTGGTGAGGACCTCAGAGAGAGTGGTGAGGGCCTCAGGGAGAGTGGTGAGGGCCTCGGGGAGTGTGGTGAGGGCCTCGGGGAGTGTGGTGAGGGCCTCAGGGAGAGTGGTGAGGGCCTCAGGGAGTGTGGTGAGGGCCTCAGGGAGTGTGGTGAGGGCCTCGGGGAGTGTGGTGAGGGCCTCAGGGAGAGTGGTGAGGGCCTCAGGGAGAGTGGTGAGGGCCTCAGGGAGTGTGGTGAGGGCCTCAGGGAGTGTGGTGAGGGCCTCAGGGAGTGTGGTGAGGGCCTCAGGGAGTGTGGTGAGGGCCTCAGGGAGTGTGGTGAGGGCCTCAGGGAGAGTGGTGAGGGCCTCAGGGAGTGTGGTGAGGGCCTCAGGGAGAGTGGTGAGGGCCTCAGGGAGAGTGGTGAGGGCCTCAGGGAGAGTGGTGAGGGCCTCAGGGAGAGTGGTGAGGGCCTCAGGGAGAGTGGTGAGGGCCTCAGGGAGAGTGGTGAGGGCCTCAGGGAGAGTGGTGAGGGCCTCAGGGAGAGTGGTGAGGGCCTCAGGGAGAGTGGTGAGGGCCTCGGGGAGAGTGGTGAGGGCCTCACCAGCCTCTCCACTACTGTGCGTCGCAATCAGCTGATCGCACCAAAAACACAAACAAAGGACTCGCACCCTCCTCATTACGCCTCAATATCTTCCCTCCTGGGGCCCTCACAGCCCTCACCTCTCACCACAACCCGCAGCCAGGACTCCTCTCCCCACGCCACCTTCCTGGAAGGCCCTGGACGCCCTCCACGAACCACCCGAACCCCCAATATCAATATAAACAAAGACAGGAGCAGAGTCACTTACCCTTATAGTGAACTCTGAGATTATTTTGTGATAAACCAATGAAACTGTATTTGTCTTTACTACTCCAGCATCTGGGAAGAGGTGTCTCGTCTTCATTCACCATGGGATATAATGCCTTAATGGGGTCCTGTCCACTGTGAGGCCCGTAAAGTGGCGGCTCGACGCTACACCTTCCACTACTTGTCGCCATTTTCACCAGTTACTGCCATTCCAATAATATTCCCTGCCAGTCTTGAAATCCAAGTCATCACATAAGTATTATAAAATTAAGTAACATCGCCTGGGTGTCTGTAAAGACGAGTTATTCACATGCCATATTATTACTTTGAGTATATAGATTTAATTGACGTTGAATAGCGTACAGTATTTGTTTTTTTTTTAGTAATTAAACAAATAATTAATTTTGCACTCCTGTGTGTAAGGCGCGCTATTTAAAAGTTTGCTGGGCGGCGCAGGACAAGGTTATTGTGCAAAATGTCTTTATCAGCAAAGATAATGAGTAAAAAAATACCTTTTGTTGCGTCCTGTTTTAGACAAATAATCATATTCACGTTAATTTATTTCTGAAAGTGTTGAGCAAGTACAAAATGAGGTAGAGAATCTATTACATAATTCGACCCTGAGACATAAGCCCACACTCACCAGTCACCCTCATCTCTACACCCACGCAACTCATCTCTCATTTACGTCTTCAAGTAATACAAAAATATCCACAAATTCACACAGCGATCTTAAAGACGCATGGAAAGATGCATATAGGCCTATTATTGGCCTATGTGAACTAGGCTTCCTCATACGTCGTCTAAGCTGTGCCAAAGCCTTTGTGTGTGTATATTATTGTGCCGTCACACTACTATTTATAGAACTAGACTTTTACTCTGAGAGGGAATATTAACAGGTTAATAGAACTCCTGGGTCTTTTAGTATATCTTGCTATATGTATATTTATATTCTTTATAATATCACATTATATATGTTTTATCTCATTCACTCGACTTAGAAATTGCCAATATAATTTCAACGCTATATATATATATATATATATATATATATATATATATATATATATATATATATATATATATATATATATATATATTTATTTATTTATTTATTTATTTATTTATTTATTTATTTATATATATACAAGAAGGTACATTGGGATTGTGAGGATACATAATATAGTAATTACAATCTTGTAAAGCAACTAATACGCGCAGCGTTTCGGGTAGGAAAATATATATAGTTAGGTTAATATTGGGGTAACGCACCAATGTGCCGCTCACAATACAAGCGACGTATATCCCTGGTACAAAAACAGTTAGGCTATAACCTTCACTATATCCGTGTGAGGCGAGGACGGAGCCACTCTTCCTGCACCATACTGCACCATATAGACATATATACCAAGGGTGTACGTTTAATATCTATCACAAAAGATCTTTCAAAGTATATATCATCATGAAAAGTCAAGGTTGAAGCACTTGAGAGTTAGGGTGTTTGGGTGAGGGGGTTAGTGACACCCCCAAGGTCGCCCTCCGCAAGGTGCTTGACCTCTCCTGACCTTGTAGTTAGGCTGGGAGTGACGTCACACAACCACCGCCACGCTATGTAACCAGGACCATGCATATTTAATGCGTCACCACCGCTCCTGTGCCAGGTAAGTCCACTACGGGCTCACCGTAGCCCGTGCTACTTGGAACTTGTTCCGAGTAGCTGAATCTATAACAACAACATCATTTATCGCGGTACTGGAACAGTTCAGAGTGTTCTACGGCTGTGTACAGGGGTGGCTGTCTGTTCCTGACCAGGGCTGATTGTTGTCTGTGGCCGGCCGGATGGTTGCTGACTCTGGCCTGCTGGATGGTTGCTGACTCTGGCCTGCTGGATGGTTGCTGACTCTGGCCTGCTGGATGGTTGCTGACTCTGGCCTGCTGGATGGTTGCTGACTCTGGCCTGCTGGATGGTTGCTGACTCTGGCCGGCTGAATGGTTGCTGACTCTGACCGGCTGGATGGTTGCTGACTCTGGCCTGCTGGATGGTTGCTGACTCTGGCCTGCTGGATGGTTGCTGACTCTGGCCGGCTGGATGGTTGCTGACTGGCCGGCTGAATGGTTGCTGACTCTGGCCGGCTGGATGGTTGCTGACTCTGGCCGGCTGGATGGTTGCTGACTCTGACCAGGGCTGATTGTTGACTCTGGCCGGCTGGATGGTTGCTGACTCTGGCCGGCTGGATGGTTGCTGACTCTGGCGTGCTGGATGGTTGCTGACTCTGGCCGGTTGGATGGTTGCTGACTGGCCGGCTGAATGGTTGCTGACTCTGGCCGGCTGGATGGTTGCTGACTCTGGCCGGCTGGATGGTTGCTGACTGGCCGGCTGAATGGTTGCTGACTCTGGCCGGCTGGATGGTTGCTGACTCTGGCCGGCTGGATGGTTGCTGACTCTGGCCGGCTGAATGGTTGCTGACTCTGGCCGGCTGAATGGTTGCTGACTCTGGCCGGCTTGATGGTTGCTGACTCTGGCCGGCTGAATGGTTGCTGACTCTGGCCTGCTGGATGGTTGCTGACTCTGGCCTGCTGGATGGTTGCTGACTCTGGCCGGCTGAATGGTTGCTGACTCTGGCCTGCTGGATGGTTGCTGACTGGCCGGCTGAATGGTTGCTGACTCTGGCCTGCTGGATGGTTGCTGACTCTGGCCTGCTGGATGGTTGCTGACTCTGGCCTGCTGGATGGTTGCTGACTGGCCTGCTGACTATGGATAGTTGCTGACTATGGATGGTTGCTGACTCTGGCCGGCTGGATGGTTGCTGACTGGCCGGCTGGATGGTTGCTGACTATGGATGGTTGCTGACTCTGGCCGGCTGGATGGTTGCTGACTGGCCGGCTGGATGGTTGCTGACTATGGATGGTTACTGACTCTGGATGGTTGCTGACTCTGGCCGGCTGGATGGTTGCTGACTCTGGCCGGCTGCTGACTATGGATGGTTGCTGACTCTAGCCGGCTGGATGGTTGTTGACTCTGGCCGGCTGGATGGTTGCTGACTCGGGCCGGGTGGATGGTTGCTGACTGTGGCCGGCTGGATGTCTGGAACAATATCATCCAAATCGTCCAGAATGTTAAAAGTTTTGATGAAATCCGCCCTGTCACGCCTGCCTTGCAATGTTCGCCCTGTGGCCCTCAACTGTTCCTGGTATGGGGGGTGACTTAACTCCGGAATTATATTTGTCGCCCGGTGTTGCACCTTCTCCAGAGCTTCTCCATGTCTTTCTGAAGATGACCTCTCATTGCTTGGATACAATAAACTAAGTGATCAGCACCAGAGATTTATACAGTCGAATAACTACCTTCTTTTCCTTAAAGTCAAAGGTACGCTTGACTCCGAATCTGAATCAAAAATTCAAAATTCAAATTCAAATGTTTATTCAAGTAAAATTACATACATAGATGAGTTACAAACACAATGTTGGATTTAAAGATAGAGGTAGTACATACAATACTTAAAGCTACTAATACGCATAGCGTTTCGGGCAAGGTGTGGGGAAAAACCCCACTTAGACTATCTTGAGGTTAGTTTCGTGAGGTCGAGATCGTGAGGCCTATCGTGAGGCCGCACAATTAAAACTTAATAGTAATTGAGCTTAAAGTATAAATTGTGTTGAAAAAATGAATATACACAAGGCGGGGAACATGGCAGAAAATAGCAATTATTCAAGTTGGTCAACAAACAGCATTGTTTAAAACAGCAAGACATTGGTTGACAATTGAGGGTAAGGTAGGTTACAGGGAGTTAATTAGGTAGTACTTAGTTGTTCTCTTAAACTGGTTGGGAGAGGTACAGTCTTTAACATGGTTGGGAAGGTCATTCCACATTCTGGGTCCCTTGATTTGTAGAGCATTTCTAGTTTGACTAAGTCGTACTCTTGGAATATCAAATAGGTATTTGTTTCTGGTGTGGTGCTCATGGGTTCTGTTACAACCTTCTAGGAAGCTTTTAAGGTCAGGATTGACATTACAATTCAAAGTTTTAAATATATAGAGTACACAAGAGAGGATGTGCAGTGACTTAATATCTAACATACTCAAAGATTTGAGTAAGGGTACCGAGTACTGTCTGGGGTCAGAGTTAGATATTGTCCTAACAGCAGCTTTGTATTGGGTGATTAGAGGACATAAATGATTTTGGGTAGTAGAACCCCAAGCACAAATACCATAGTTGAGATAAGGATAGATGAGAGAGTAATAGAGAGTCACCAGGGCAGGGCAAGATACATAATATCTGATCTTAGAAAGAATGCCAACAGTTTTAGAAACTTTTTTTGCTATATTTAGAATGTGTCCCTGGAAATTCAGCTTGTTATCGATGAGGACACCAAGGAATTTACCATCAACTTTGTTAGTAATTTGGATATTGTTTATTTTTAGATTAATTTGATTTGAGGATTTATTACCAAACAAAACAGAAAGTTTTGTCAATGTTGAGGGTGAGTGTGTTAGCAGTTAGCCAAAGATGGACTTTATTTAGTTCAGTATTCACTGTAACATTCAGAGCAAGAGGGTCAGGACTGGAGTAAATGAAGGTTGTGTCGTCAGCAAATAAGATTGGGTTGAGGTGTTGGGAGGCATTTGGAAGATCATTAAAGTAGATGAGAACGAGGAGAGGGGCAAGTATGCTGCCCTGAGGAACACCAATGTTATTGGGTAGGGTGGGAGAAATGGAATTATTCACAGAAACATACTGGAGCCTGTCAGTAAGGTAGGACTGAATCAAATCAAATCAAATCAAATCAAATGTTTATTTAGGTAAGGTACATACATACAAGAGATTTTACAAAGAGTGATGGATTGATATTTTATTGATAGAAGATATTGCAGGGAGTGTCCTCTGACTCCATAATGTTGTAATTTAAGAAGAAGGTTTTGGTGGTTGACAGTGTCAAAAGCCTTACGCAGGTCCACAAATAACCCAACAGGGAACTCATTTTTATCAAGAGCTGTATGTATCAAGTTAATCATACTAATAAGTGCATCGTTAATGCTTTTTTTTTAGGTCTGAAGCCATATTGACAAGAGCTAAGTATATTGAGTTTGGCTAGATAAGAGTAAAGCTGCATGAGGTTTTTCAAATATTTTTGACAAGGTTGGCAGAATTGATATAGGTCTGTAGTTGTTGACATCAGTGAGATCACCACATTTGTGGACTGGGGCTACTCTCGCTTTTTTTTTTAAATACCCGGAAAGGTTTGGAGTTCCACTGATGTTAGTGGGATAAACCTTTTTCTTAAAACAATGACAAGTGCTCTTGTTAAGATACCAACTCTAATTTACAAAAAAGCCTCCAGATTTCTAGCTCCTGCCTTTGCATTGCTCTACACCAAAGTTTAGCTTATTTAATTTATTATGCACCCCATACCCATCCTGTGAGCGGTAGTGGAAAAGGTTACAGAGGCACATAATGGGCTCAGGGATTGAACCCCACAATTCATTTAACTTGCTTAGTTAAATGATTTTAGAAAGATCATAGAGGCTCAGAGTTTGTTATCATGTTATAGAGGCTCAGAGTTTTCTGAAGAAATGTTTGCACTGCTAGGTTGATGTCCCTTATGTTACCTAATTCATTCTCCCAGTTGATATTAGCAGCAGCAGCAATAAAATTGCTTATAGAAGTTTCATTGTGCAGCCTAAAGCTTATCTTCATTGTATCTAAAAGTGGTTTATTAATGTTAGGAGAAATGTGGGGTAATGGTCTGTGGTCCTATCAGTGATTATCCTTGAAGTAAGTGGAGAGGTTATGTTAGTCCAGATGTGGTCAAGAGCTGTGGCAGTACTATCAGGGATTCTAGTAGGTCTAGTGATTAAGGGTATGAGGAAGCAGGAATTCATACAGCATGAGGCTTATCAGGCTCGCAGAGGTCAAATCCCCCGAAATTATTAGTTGGTTTTTGTTAAGTCTGTTAGCTAGTATTAGATTTCTAAGGTTAGAGTTGAATTCAGACACATAAGTGTTAGGAATTCTGTAGACTGCTCCACTACTTCACTGCTAAAGACCATAGGGCTGTTAAGAGGGGGGGGAGAAAGGATTGGATGAAGATGAAGGAAAACTTGAAAGAGGTTTGTGTTAGGAGATGGAGAGTTGAAGAACAGGTAAGTGGCCCAACCACTCTGGGTATTTTGGTGAGAGGTGATACTGTGGTGTGGTTTTGGGGTGATGTACTCACCTAGTTGTACTCACCTAGTTGTGCTTGCGGGGGTTGAGCTCTGGCTCTTTGGTCCCGCCTCTCAACCGTCAATCAACAGGTGTACAGGTTCCTGAGCCTGTGTGATATGAGATGTGATGATTTGTGTGGTGCTCGCTTTTTTGTATAATGATGGGGTGCAGCCGGCTCGCCGCATTGATTCCCGGAGAGCTGTGCATTTGCAGTTTGAGCTCAGTAGTTTGTCTATAGACTAGCTGGGGTTTATGTTTTAGGCTTCACTCTTCTGGTAGTGCGACTTAGGGTGAGAAATGGGGCTGGTGGTTCCCACTCGTCCTAGGTTGGCAGGCTGCTCAAAACTCTGGGTCTTGGGAAGCCCTGTCATGTATATATCTTCGTACTTTTTGCTGTAGGGACATTATCCTTGTCCTGTGGGACTTGTGGTCGATCTTGAACCCATTGTTGATGTGACGACTTATACTGACTTTTATAACTAGCTCATCAAGATTGTAACTTGCTTAGCTTAATGAATTGTGGAGTTCAGTCCCTGAGCCCATTATGTGCCTCTGTAACCCTTTCCACTACCGCCCACAAGATGGGTATGGGGTGCATAATAAATGAACTAAACTAACTAACTGTGGGGCTGGACGGGTAGTTCATAGTTGTATTGTGTATCACAAAAGGATCGTCACGGTTGGGTAGATGCATGCTTTTCATTTTGTGTAGCTGCTTGAACGAGAGGTTGTGCAAGCGAATGTTCAGCGGGTCAATTTTCAATCTGGTATGTAGGTTGTCGGCGCTCACCCTGTCCGTAAGCAACACGTTAGTCACACATCGCAACGCTCTGTTGTGAACACGCTTGTGTGAGCGGCGTGTGCGGATACTACAGGATGGGTCTGATCAGCATCCTGTAGAGGTGTAGCTTCACGTGTTGTGGGGCCTGGTGGAAGCGGTACAGCTTGGCGAGCTGCTTCTTGGTCATCGACGACTTTTTGTTGATGTGTTCATTGGAGTTTAGTAACAGAGATATGTCATATCCTAGCATCGTAGTAGAGTTCTGGACTCGTGTCAGAGTGCCTCCAATATTAATGGCTCCCAGTGTGCTGACCTGGCAGCCTATCGAGCAGAACATCATTTGACTTGGGTTAGTCACTATCTTCCACGCCTGTTCCCAACCCCTCGTGTTGGCCGGTTCTTTTCTTACCTTCCGGATCACGTCATCGTGCTTCGTACCCTTCTGGCCAGCATAAGAAGAAGAACATAAGAACAAAGGTAACTGCAGAAGGCCTATTGGCCCATACGAGGCAGCTCCTATTCTATAACCACCCAATCCCACTCATATACTTGTCCAACCCGTGCTTGAAACAATCGAGGGACCCCACCTCCACAATGTTACGCGGCAATTGGTTCCACAAATCAACAACCCTGTTACTGAACCAGTATTTACCCAAGTCTTTCCTAAATCTAAACTTATCCAATTTATATCCATTGTTTCGTGTTCTGTCCTGTGTTGATACTTTTAATACCCTATTAATATCCCCCCGGTTATGTCCATTCATCCACTTGTAAACCTCTATCATGTCACCCCTAACTCTTCGCCTTTCCAGTGAATGCAACTTAAGCTTTGTTAATCTTTCTTCATATGAAAGATTTCTAATTTGGGGAATTAACTTAGTCATCCTACGCTGGACACGTTCAAGTGAATTTATATCCATTCTATAATATGGCGACCAAAACTGAACTGCATAATCTAAATGGGGCCTAACTAGAGCAAGATATAGCTTGAGAACCACACCAGGTGTCTTGTTACTAACGCTGCGATTAATAAATCCAAGTGTCCGATTTGCCTTATTACGAACATTTATGCATTGATCCTTTTGTTTTAAATTCTTACTAATCATAACTCCCAGATCCCTTTCGCAATCCGACTTCGCAATCACAACACCATCTAGCTCGTATCTTGTAACTCTATCATCATTACCTAACCTCAGAACTTTACATTTATCAGCATTAAACTGCATCTGCCAATCCTTTGACCATTTCAAAACCCTAGCAGATTTAGGTGTGATAATGTGTATGATGTTGTCTAACCCAATTCGACGGCAAATTGGGTTATGATAGTGTTGTCATATATGGAGTGGTAGGTCGTTGACAAAGAGGTTGAAGAGTATCGGGCTGGTGCAGCAACCCATTCTCGCACTTTCTTACAGTCAATATTGACTTATTTAATACGTGCATATGTGACATACTAAACATACTAGTTTACCTTTAAAAGCTTCATAGAAAACACCGACCTTACCTAACCTTCTTAGTATGTTACACTTTAGTGCGCGCTGCCCTCGTGAAAAAAAGGGCCTTGTGCGCGCGGCGTTCTGGGCACTCAAGCGTAAACACAAAAAAGTGTATAATCTTTTCACGCTCCTAACATCAATTCTCGAGCTACGTTTTTCATTTTGGTATCAATGCGTTGGCAATAAAATTCTCTACAAGATCATATGCATAAAATGTCACCAAAGCATTTACTATCCCACCACGAAGTAAATAAACACGAAGATGACTCGCCATGACACCCAAACAGGAAGTAAATGTTCATACTCTTTCGTTTGTTGCCAGCCTCACAGTCATCCTACAGCGCTTATTTTGATATCACTGAACTCGCAATAAAATTCCCCACCCAGACATATGCCTATCAATGTCTAATTATGTTCCGCACGAGTGTGGGAACTGGGCGAAGCGTTAGCAGTGATTTCAGCAGCGACGTCACTGTTGTGATGCAGCGCTTTGAAAGTTTATACTTATTTCACTGTCCTGACATTATTTCTCGAGCTACGTATTTTATTTTTATAGCAATGTGTTCGCAATAGAAAGTTCTATAAGAACATGGGTAGAATTGGCCAACAGAGCGTCAAATAAATTTGCGGCGAATAAAATCTTACGCGTGTTTGTACCCGTGAGAGCGTAAAAAGTTTTTACTTTGCTCATGTTTTTTCAAGTTTATACTTGTTTCACACCGTTTTTTTTTTGTTTGTATAGTGTTCGGAATAAAATTCTCTACACAGACATATGCATATAAATGTAGAATCATGATCGCGGCCAACACAAGAGTGTGTGGAGTGGGCGATTACCCTCGTTGTGTCACCAACTCAATAGTCTCTCCTCTAAGTTACAATACATTGCCGTTTTCCTCAAATAGGCCATGTGCCTATTAGAGAAAACGAAAATTTAATGGCAAACATATTCATACAAACCCAAGTCGATCGAGTAGTAAATACCCACTATAACACGGTCCAAAAATTTACGTCGTGATCCGACAAGCGCTTATCTAAACCGCCCGTAATTCCAAGTGGAAATGGCAGAAAAGTGTTAAATTAAGATAAGCATCTTATTGCTTCGTAATTACAATTATTACTTAACCTATACCTATAATAGGTTAAGTAATAATTGTAATTATGAAGCAATAAGATGGCTATCTTAACATACTAAGAAGGTTAGGTAAGGTCAGTGTTTTCTATGAAGCTTTTCAAGGTAAACTAGTATGTCGCATATAAACGTATTTAATAAGTCAATATTGACTATACGAAAGTGCGAGAACGGGTTGCAACGGTGCATGACCCTCAGCCCCCCCCCCCGCAGACGGGGTAAACGTCGGGGGCTACCTTTGGAGTTGAATTACAAGAAGTACCTGCTCCGCGACAAGGGGTGAAGTTGGTATTGGTGTTTAGCTCAGTCTACACACAGGAGACTGACTAGCATTAATCGCCTTCTACACATCTCTCCCCCATGCTGGGTACTGAGATGGAGACTCAGTCACCAGAAGAACTGGATACTTCCCACGGCAATATCCACATGGACTCAGAAAGCCGCCAGTCAGTCGAGGAGGGTGAGTTTCAAGAAGCTCTAACAAGGCAACAGAAGAAACGGAGAAGACAGGATGCAAGGCGTAGTGTTGACAGTGATACGCATAGTGGAAACGACAAGAGAATGAGGAACGACGCCGAGACTGATCAAATCAGTGTCGACGAACGGACGGAACGATGTTAGGAAGGTGAGGGTCAGCGGAGATGGAGGCTTCTCTTCCCTGCCTCATGCACACTGGCCTATCATCAGAAGCTGCTGTGGACAGTCAGACTTGGAAGAGAACACCGCAAGTTCGAGCCCCTGCTGAAGGAAGGTGTAAACAGACCTTACTTAACGGTAGGTTCTATGGAGGCAGTGGAGTATCTTACCCAGCAAGGATATGATGGAATTGTTGACCAGACCACACACTAGAAATTGAAGGGACGACAATGTCCCTTCAATTTCTAGTGTGTGGTCTGGTCAACATACTTCAGCCACGTTATTGTGACTCATCGCCTGCATGATGGAATTGTTATGGAAATACCGGAGGGGAACGAGAAACTGACGAAGGTAATTATCTACAAAAACCCTCAGATTCTAGACCCCGAATTCATCCTCGACGACCAACGATTTGTGTGGGCCAAGCGTCACCTTATTAAAGGTGAAGCTAGGAGTCAGGTGGTGGCTCTAGTGAGAGGTGAAGTTCCCGAGAAAGTGTTCATCACCGGGGCTGGCTACAGGCATGTAGCAAAGTATGTGGAAGAGCCCATAATATGCCTGAAATGCTGCAGATGGGGGCATAAATCCTGGAGCTGTCAACATGATCCACGATGTCGTTTCTGCGGAAAGTCTCACCTCTCTAATGTGTGTAGAAACAGACTGAATCTGGGTGAGAAAATAGTTCCCAGATGCTGCAACTGTGGAGGTGTTCACAATGCGAGCTCGGCTGTGTGTAGCAAGAGGCCGAGTATGGATGTTCCCCGGCCGGTGAATGTTACAGAGCAAGCAAGAGCTCTTACCCAGACACCGGGAGCACAGCAAAACAGTCTGCCCCAAACAGTGCCAGTGAACCGGACGAATGCGTGGGTAAAGGAGTCACCTTTACTTAGGCAGGCTCAAGCAACAAGCAGCCACGCCACCACTCAGGACTCCGGCAGTGACAGTGTAACGGTGAGTGAAGTGGCTACTGTGGCTCAGAAAGAGGGCCATAATGATATGGTCAAGGAGGTGTGGGCTGAACTTAGAAAAGTTGGTGAGTTCCTCCGAAATCTTGGGCAGAGAATCGAGTCCATCGAGGCGAAATTAAACGTTCAGGAGGTCAAGGAAAATCACAAAACGGTGAAGGATAATCAGGATATAGTGGTTGAGGGCAATAATGAAATATTGAGTGATGAAATGAAGGAAAGTGAAGTGTGTGTGAATGATGATAGTCGTAGTGAAAGGAAGAACCCTATAATTACACATAAAATAAAGGAATCATTTGGGCCAATAATGGACGTCACAGGGCTGAAAAAATCTCTTGAGAATCGCAATGTCGCTTTTACTGGTGAACTTGGGAGGAGGTGGGAGATGTTATACAAGGTATGGCTATCATTTAGTGAACTTATTGGGGATGACTTAGGCAGTGAACTGATTAATAATGGATCACCCTAGACTGAAAGTGTTGTCATGGAATGTTAATGGTTTAAGAAACAGGGTTACAGATGTTCATTGTTATGTGATGGGAAATGATATTGATGTTGTAGCTCTCCAGGAGACAGGGGATAGGAATGAAGGATTATTGAAATTAAATGGCTATAAAGGGTTTCACCTCTTCGCTGCAAATAACATCAGAGGCACGTCGATTTATGTTAAGAACTCCATACCAGCAGAGTTAGTTGAACCGCCATAAAAAACGCAAGGTATAGAGAGTGTCTGTGTTAAATTATCATTAAGGGAAGGGGAATTTATTGTAGTTAATTTGTATGTATCCAGGAACTGCTTCGACGCTAACTATTTACCTGACTGCATTTATACTAATCCTTCACTGGTCATTGGGGACCTTAATGCTCGGCACACAAGCCTTGGGACAGTGGGTAGTATTAATGCTAATGGGGTCAAGTGGTTACAGTTTCTACAAGATCATCCAGATACCTGTCTATTGGGAAACAATGAACCAACTCACATCAGGGGAGGACGGCTTGACTATGCCTGCATGTTAAACTCTCAGGGGATTATGGGGAAGGCTCGGGTTGTTCGGGAACTACTTAGTGACCACTTTGCCTTGAACGTGGAATTACCACTGGGGAAAAAACAAGTCCACTTTCAAAGGAAAAAGCTAAATATTAATAAAGATATGAAAAATTATTTTATTCAAAATATGGGAGATTGGTATCAACAATACACGCCGCTCTGCGTTGATAGTTTTTACGAGGACATGGTCGAGAACATAGAGAAATTAATACAGAGGGAAAATAACGGGGGCAGGGGAAGCAAGACGCATGGACCTAAGAAATTTAAATATTCCAATGATCAGCAAGTCAAGGGGTGGGAGAGAATGCTACGGAGTGCACATAAAGAATGGTTAAAAAAATGGAATGAGGGATGCAGAGAAAGATACAATGTTGGAAGTGGCTAGGGAATGCAGTCAGGTGAGGAAGGAGGCGCGGGACAGATACTGGCAAGACTTTGCTCAGTCCATTGGTAATACTAAGAACCTTAAAGACATATGGAGAGCAGTAAACAAAATCAGGGGTTGTAAGACCAAATTCATTGCTCACTCAGATCCAGGGAAAGTTGCTAATGAGTTAGTAGATAAATGGGCAAGTGCTGCTGGTATGGAGTCCTTACCTGCAGACACGAGAGTCACCATTGAGTCATGGGAAAATATTAGAAATGGAGTAACTTTATGTGCCTTAAATACAAGATCTATAACATGCACTGAGATAACTCACGATGAGCTACTGGATGCTATAAAAAGTGGCAGCTCCACTGCTCCGGGAAAAGATGGAGTAACGTATGACATACTTAATTATTTAGCCGATATGAAACCTAGTCCCTTACTTGATTTGTTTAATATGAGTTATAGAGAGGGAAAGTTACCAAGAAAATGGAAAGAGGCTGTCATCATTCCTATCCCTAAGTCAAACGGTGGCTACAGACCTGTCTCCTTAATATCCTGCTTTTGTAAAATGATGGAAAGGATTTTGTTAAATAGGCTACTCTACCTTGTAGGTGATAACATGTCCAGTAATCTCTTTGGTTTTATCAAAGGCAAAAGTACTGCGGATTGTCTCTTAAAGTGTTTTGTCTAATGTGGATGACAATTGTAGAGTTTTTGTTGATCTACAAGGAGCATTTGATAAAGCCAATGGGGAAGTAATCTTATACGAATTAGCCAATCTGGGAATAACAGGGAGATTGCTACACTGGATGAGGGATTATCTACAAGGCAGAAAAGGTCAGGTGTATTACCAGGGATACATGTCTGAGGAACGGAGGTTTCAGTTACGTACCCCACAAGGGGGAGTATTAAGTCCCACCTTATTCAATGTATTAATGAACAGATTAGCATCAGAGATGTATCCTCCAGGGGTCACGACGATCATATATGCTGATGACATTCTTATACAAGGCACTTCTGGGAACAAAATTCAAACTGCTCTTAACATACTTGGTACAACCTGTCACAAGTTAGGCTTAGTTATAAATGCAGATAAAACCAAATATGAGTATAGGAAACGAAGAAATATAACACTTACTCTAAATGGTGTGGAACTGAGCCGTGTTCAGAAGTACAAGTATCTGGGCATGTATGTTGGATACACATGTGAGAGTAAAAATGCTGAAATAAATCATATCAGCACCTTATGTAAAGCCCGTCTGCATCCTCTAAAAGCACTGGCTTTTTCTGGTAAAGGTGTTGGGGTACCTATCTTACGGATGTTATACATAAGCACTGTTCGGTCCCTGATAGACTACGCAGCACCCGTTTTGTCTTACACAGGCCAAGGCAGAATTAAAAAAATAGAGCTGATACAGAACGAGGCTATGAGGATTATTCTTGGATGTCAAAGAAATGCAATGATTGAAATAATGAGAATGGAATTAAATTTACAGAGTGTGTGTGATAGAGTCCGTGACATTAACACTAGAGTATCTATTCGTTTCATGCGGAGAAAGGAGGGGATAAGCTGTTTGAGAGCGTTCAGACCTGCTTGAGTGACGTACACACTTCCAGGAAACTGAGGGAGACACGCTACACGAGAGGATTAGCTCATGACCTCAGGGAATACGACGTACTTGACTGCTGTAAACCCTCTCGACAGTGTAATATGTCTGCTCCCTGGAAAGTACAGAAAATAGACGTCGAAATTGTACCCCTCAAGGTGAAAAAGATTCATCATGAACCGGGACAATTACGGTGTTTGTATGGAAGCATGATATCTCGGTTACCAAGAGGCAACAGTTTACATGTATATTGCGACGGGTCGGTGGCGGAGGATGGCAGGGCCGGGTGTGGTGTCCTAATAAGGGAATATACGGAGTTTGGGACTGTGGACAGGATAATTGAACTCCGGCTTAGTAATTATATATCATTCACACAAGCTGAACTGCAGGCCATTCTGGCGTGTTTGGAGGAAGTACGTCATATCAATCAATCTGTAATCAATTTGAACGTTAGATCCCTAGGTAAACACTTCGATGATGTTAGTGCCTTGATTGAAGCTATTGACAACAAATTCTCTTTTATTATACTTACTGAAACATGGTTGAAAGAGGATACTACTCAGCTCTTTAACATGCCTAACTACTCAGCAATTCACAACTGTCGTCAACTTCAGAGAGGTGGTGGTACTGCTCTTTACTACCACCAAGAACTAACATGCTTAAAAGAAATTAGAACCAGAGACTGCTATGGGGAGTATATCTTCGCCAGCTTCAGAGTCAAGGGTGCCGAGTCTGTCCTGACTGTGGGTGCAGTTTATAGAATTCCTAACACTGATGTGTCCGAATTCAACTCAAACCTTAGAAATCTAATACTTGATAACAGACTGAACAAAAACCACCTAATTATCGCAGGGGACTTTAATATTGACCTCTGCGAGCCTGAACACCTCACTGCTGTTAGCTTCCTCAACTGTATGAATTCCTGCTTCCTCATACCCTTAATCACTAGACCTACTAGAATCACTGATAGCACTGCCACGACGCTCGATCACATCTGGACAAACATAACCTCTCCGATTACTTCAGGTATAATCACCGATAGCACTACAGATCATTACCCCACATTTCTCTTAACTAACATTAGCAAACCACCTCTTGAGTCAAGAGTGATACGTTTTAGACTACACAATGAAACTGCTATAGACAATTTTATAACTGCTGCTGATAATGTCAACTGGGAGTCCGAGTTAGGTAACATAGTGGACATCAACCTAGCAGTGCAATCTTTTCTTCAAAAAACTCTCAGCCTTTATAATACCCACTGTCCTATGCTTACAAAACAAGTCACAACCAAAAGGCTTAACAATCCCTGGCTTACAAAGGGAATACTTAAATCTATTAATAAAAAACATGACCTTGAGAAGAAGTATAGGTTAGGAATTGTCTCCAAAGAATTCTCAAAGAATTACTCATTATTGCTGTCTAAGATAATTAGACGAGCCAAAACTAAATACTACGAAGATAAATTTACCCAAATAAAGAGCAACATTAAACAAACTTGGAGAACAATTTCTCAAATATTGGGATCAAAGAAGTCTTTAAATAACAAACCGACTCTCCTGTCTAATAACGATGGTCAGCTTTCAGCCTCTGATTCTGCTATTGAGTTCAATAGGTTCTTCTCTTCCATTGGTTCATCCCTTGCAAATGATATTCCATCTTCCAGTACTGACATTAAGGACTATCTTTCAGGTAACTATCCACAGTCTCTGTACCTAAAGCCTATTAATTCCACTGACGTCAATGAGATAATCCTTTCCCTTAAAACCAAGTCTGGTGCCCTTGAGGAGATACCAACTTTAATTTACAAAAAAGCCTCCAGATCTTTAGCCCCTGCTATTGCTTTGCTCTTCAACAAGTCACTTGAACTCCAAACCTTCCCAGATATTCTAAAAAAAGCGAGGGTAACGCCTGTCCACAAATGTGGTAATCTCACAGATGTTAACAACTACAGACCTATATCTATCCTGCCAAACTTGTCAAAAATTTTTGAAAAACTAATCTATAAGCAGCTTTACTCATATCTAGCCAAACTCAATATACTTAGCCCTTGCCAATATGGCTTCAGACCCAAAAAAAGCACTAACGATGCACTTATTAGTATGCTTAACTCGATTCATACAGCTCTTGATAAAAATGAGTTCCCTGTTGGGTTGTTTGTGGACCTGCGTAAAGCTTTTGACACTGTCAACCACCAAAACCTTCTTCTTAAATTACATCATTATGGAGTCAGAGGACACTCCCTACAATACCTCAAATCCTACCTTACTGACAGGCTCCAATATGTTTCTGTGAATAATACAATTTCTCCCACCCTACCCATCAACATTGGTGTTCCCCAGGGCAGCATACTTGGCCCTCTCCTCTTTCTCATCTACATTAATGACCTTCCAAATGCCTCCCAACACCTCAAACCAATTCTATTTGCTGACGACACAACCTTCATTTACTCCAGTCCTGATCCCCTTGCTCTAAATGCCACAGTAAATACTGAGCTAAATAAAGTCCATCTGTGGCTAACTGCCAACAAACTCACCCTTAACATTGACAAAACCTTTTATATTCTGTTTGGCAATAAATCCTCTAATCAAATAAATCTCAAAATAAACAATACCCAAATTTGTAACAAATTAGATGGCAAATTCCTTGGCATTCTCATTGACCACAAACTGAATTTCCAGGGACACATTCTAAACATATCAAAAAAAGTTTCAAAAACTGTGGGCATTCTTTCTAAGATCAGATATTATGTACCACGCCCTGCCCTGGTGACTCTCTATTACTCCCTTATCTATCCATATCTCAACTATGGTATTTGTGCTTGGGGCTCTACTACCCAAAATCACTTACGTCCTCTAATTACTCAACACAAAGCTGCTATTAGGACAATATCCAATTCTGGCCCCAGACATCACTCGGTACCCCTACTTCAATCTCTGAATATGTTAGACATTAAGTCACTGCACATTCTCTCATGTGTATTATACATATATAAAACGCTAAACTATAATGCCAATCCTGACCTCAAAAGCTTCATAGAAGGTTGTATCAGAACCCATGAGCATCACACCAGAAATAAATACAGTTTTGATATTCCTAGAGTACGACTTAATCAAACTAGAAATGCTCTACAAATCAAGGGGCCCAGAATGTGGAATGACCTTCCCAACCATGTTAAAGACTGTACCTCTCTCAACCAGTTTAAGTTAAAAGCGA
The DNA here is from genome assembly GCF_040958095.1 of Procambarus clarkii. Classification (NCBI taxonomy): domain Eukaryota; kingdom Metazoa; phylum Arthropoda; class Malacostraca; order Decapoda; family Cambaridae; genus Procambarus; species Procambarus clarkii. The sequence continues at coordinate 28,456,775 of NC_091189.1, read as the reverse complement.
AGCTATACCTAATAAATTCCCTGTAACCTACCTTACCCTTCTATTGTCAACCAATGTCTGTTTTTTTCTTTAAAGAGCGCTGTTTGTCGACATAATTGTATTTGTGCTGCTTTTTCATCTATGTTTTCATTTCTTGTTTTCATTCTACTCATTATGCTCAATTAGTATTAAGCTTGTCATTTAAGTTTATCATACCCGAAACGCTTTGCGTAATAGTGGCTTTAGGCATTGTATGTACTAGCTCTACCTATAAGTCAAACAATCCTTGTAAATATTTATTGTATGTATGTACCTTACCTAAATAAAATTGTATTGTATGTGTTGTATATTGTATTGTATAACGACAAAAATGTTTTTGTATTTGTCGATAGCCGAGGAGCACTGGAGTCCTTAAACAGTCGAAACCCAGTCTTCATGTCTATAGTTGAGGACTGTAAGAGAAGAATAACTGAGATACAGCTGAAAGGTTATAGTGTGAAATTCATGTGGATTCCATCTCATGTTGGAATAGTGCTCAACGAGGTGGCGGATGACTTGGCCAAACGTGCCACATCAAAACCACAAGTTGACATTGAATGTGAATTCACAATGAGACAAATAAGAAGCAAAATCAGAAATATTCAGGGACAGGCGGGAGTGGAGAGGAGAGAGATAATGTATGAGAGAAGTCAAACCATGCAACACTACATGTATGTGAGTCAAAACACCCATTTCACTTATGGTAAAAGGAGAAATGCTTGGAGTGACTCTGTGTACATGCGGCTCAGGCTTGGGTACAAATATTACTGGGAATATGGGATAGGTGTTCATGATAATGACACGAGGTGTAAACTATGTGGTATGTTAAGGTCTCACACCCTGGCCCATTATGTTCTTGATTGTCCGTTGATTAATGTATATAGAAACACTGAGATAAGGACTGTTCCTGAACAAATAGCCTGGATGTGTCACAACGGAAAGGTTGATGATATTCTTGAGATATAAGAATTTTGCACCAAGATTGTAATATTTTGTTGAATTATCTGCATGTCTCTTGCAAATTGTCTATACAGTATACCTAGGTCATAAAAGTATTTGTGTGTACGTCTGATACCATACTCCTTGTGAAGGAGGAAATGTATGTTTATCTCTCAGAATGTTTGGTAATATGTTTATTGTTTGTGATGTATGTCTATGTATATATTAACACGTTGTACTGAACGGGGTGAGAATAGCTTGAGCTACCTCATCCCTTTGTGTGTATTTTACCTCAATAAACTTATTTCAATTTCAATTTCAATACTTGCTTGGTTATGCTCCCTAAACGTTAGGTCGTCGGACATTATTATTCCCAAATCCTTGACATGCTGTTTTCCTACTATGAGCAGATTCGATTGTGTTTTGTACCCTGTATTATGTTTAAGATCCTCATTTTTGCCGTATCTGCGTACCTGGAATTTATCACCGTTAAACATCATATTATTTTCTGCTGCCCAATCGAAAACTTTGTTAATATCTGTTTGTAGTTTATCAGTCTTCAGCAGAGGTAATTTTCATGCTGATTTTTGTATCATCTGCAAAGGATGACACGAAGCAGTGACTTGTGTTTTTGTCTATATCTGATAGGAGAATAAGGAACAGCAGTGGTGCAAGGACTGTACCTTGAGGTACAGAGCTTTTAACTGCGCTCATACTCGATTTTACTTGATTGACTGTTACTCTTTGTGTTCTGTTCGACAGGAAATTGAGTATCCAGCGTCCTACTTTACCAGTTATACCCATTGACCTCATTTTGTGTGCAATCACTCCTTGGTCACATTTGTCGAATGCCTTTGCAAAATCTGTGTATACGACATCTGCATTATGTTTTTCCTCTAATGCCTCAGTGATTTTGTCATAATGGTCAAGTAGCTGTGAGAGGCATGATCTTCCTGCTCTAAATCCATGTTGGCCTGGATTGTGGAGGTCATTGGTTCCATGAATCTAGTGACCTGACTCCTGATCATTCTTTCAAATACTTTTATTATGTGGGACGTTAGTGCAACTGGTCTATAATTCTTTGCCAATGCTTTGCTACCACCCTTGTGTAGAGAGGCAATGTCTGCTGCTTTAAGCGCATCTGGTATCTCCCCCGTGTCCAAGCTCTTCCTCCACACTGTACTGAGTGCCTGTGTTTACTAGTTGTGTTTTTGCGGGGGTTGAGCTTTGCTCTTTCGGCCCGCCTCTCAACTGTCAATCAACTGTTTACTAACTACTTTTTTTTTTTTTTTTTCCCACACCACACACACACACACCCCAGGAAGCAGCCCGTGACAGCTGACTAGCTCCCAGGTACCTATTTACTGCTAGGTAACAGGGGCACTTAGGGTGAAAGAAACTTTGCCCATTTGTTTCTGCCTCGTGCGGGAATCGAACCCGCGCCACAGAATTACGAGTCCTGCGCGCTATCCACCAGGCTACGAGGGCCCCTTACTACGAGGCCCCTGTGCTACTGGCACTTTGCATTTCTTTATAAATATTGAATTTCATGAGTCTGGACCCGGGGCTGAGTGCATGGGCATATTGTCAATTTCTCTTTCAAAATCTGCCACGCTCGTGGTGATATCAGTTATATTTACAGGTGTTTGAGTATCATTCATAAAGAAATTGTCCGAATCTTCCACTTTCATGCTGAGTATCGGAGTGCTAAACATGTCCTCATACTGCTTTTTTTTAGGATTTCACTAATTTCTTTGTCATCCTCAGTGTATGAACCTTCACTAATACGAATAGGTCCAATACTGGCAGTGGTTTTCGCTTTTGATTTAGCATATGTGAAGAAATATTTTGGGTTTTTCTTTATTTCTTGAATTGCATTCTGTTCTAGTTGCCTTTCTTCAGTCTGATAGGAATGCTTCAGTCTCTGTTCGATTTCTTCAATCTCCCTGTTTAAATTATTTCTTCTCTGTATGGAGAGTCGTGTCTGCTTAAGCACTTCCGTTAATTTCTTCCTCCTTTTGTAATGTCGTCTGCGTTCTCTTTCTACATTGGACCTCTTTCTGGCTTTCCTCAAAGGAACATGTTTCAGACAGACTTCATATGCTTCAGAAGTCAGTTTTTCTATTCCTTGTGTAGGATTATTATTACTTAGAACATTTTCCCATTGAATGTTTGTAAGTTCCCTGTTTATTTTCTCCCAGTCTATCCTCTTATTATTAAAATTGAATTTATTAAATAGCCCTTCTCGCTTGTTGTTTCTCTTGGGCCTACTACCGTTATTAATGTTAGTTTGCACTTCAATGAGCTTGTGGTCCGAGTACGTAGTGTCTGAGACAGTAATGTCTCAGATTAGCTCCTCATTGTTCGTGAATATCAGGTCCAGCGTGTTCTCGTTCCTAGTTGGTTCTGTAATCTGCTGACTGAGCGAGAATTTGTCACAGAATCTCAGTAGTTCTCTGACCTGTGATTGGTTATTTCCAGGTTGACTTCCTGCTATGATGTTATTGTTTACTATTCTCCATTGTAAACTGGGTAGATTGAAGTCTCCAAGGAAGATAATATCTGGTACTGGGTATGCTAGGTTATCAAGGATATTCTCTATTTTGTGGATCTGTTCAGTGAATTCCTCAACTGTTGCATCTGGCGGTTTGTATATTAAAATAATAAGTAGATTCATATTTTCTACATAGATTCCAAGTACCTCTACCACCTCATTGGACGAGTTCAGGAGCTCTGTGCATGCCAGCTCCTCTTTAATATACAGACCTACTCCTTCACTTGACCTAATTACTCTGTCACATCTATATAGATTATAATTCGGAATCCAGATTTCACTATCCATGTGGTCTTTTGTGTGGGTTTCTGTAAATGCAACAAATATTGAGTTCGATTCTATTAGGAGGCCATTTATGAACTTAACTTTATTTCTTGATTTTGGTTTCAAGCCTTGTATGTTTGGTAATATGAATGATTTCCCACATTGTGTGTCACTTCTGGTGGGCTTTGGTAGTTCTCCCCCCCCCCTCCTCTACCCCAGGTCTGTAATCGTAGTAGATATCAGTGAGATCACCACATTTGTGGACTGGGGTTACTCTCGCTTTTTTTAGAATATCCGGAAAGGGTTGGGGTTCAAGTGATTTGGTGTAGAGCAATGCAATGGCAGGAGCTAGAAATCTGGAGGCTTTTTTGTAAATTAGAGATGGTATCTCAGCAAGGGCGCTTGACTTAGTTTTAAGGGAAAGGATTATCTCATTAACATCAGAGGAATTAGCGGGAGCTAGGTACAGAGACTGTGGATAGTTACCTGTAAGGTAATCTTTAATATTAGTGAGTGAGGATGGAATATCATGAGCAATTAAGGGATGTCCCAATGGATGAAAAGAACCTATTGAATTCAATAGCAGTGTCTGAGGCCGAAAGCACACCATCGTCATTGGATAGAATTGTTTTTTTATTAAAAATATTTTTTGATCCTAATATCTGGGAGACAGTGCTCCATGTTTTCTTAATGTTGCCCTTAATTTGGGTAAATTTATTTTCGTAGTATTTTATTTTGGCTCTTCTGATTCTTTCAGACAGCATTAATGAGTAAATCTTTTATAAATTCTTTGGAGACGACTCCTAACCTATACTTCTTCTCAAGGTCAATTTTTTATTAATAGATTTAAGTATACCCTTTGTAAGCCATGGAGTGTTTAACCTTTTATTTGTAACTTGTTTCGTTAGCATTGGACAATGGGAGTTGTAAAGGTTCAGAGTTTTCTGAAGAAATGTTAGCACTGCTAGGTTGATGCTCACTATCTCACTTAATTCAGCCTCCCAGTTTATATTAGCAGCAGCAGCAATAAAGTTGCTTATAGAAGTTTCATTGTACAGCCTAAAGCTTATCTTCCTTGTATCTAGAGGTGGTTTATTAATGTTGGTTAGGAGAAATGAGGGGTAATGGTATGTGGTATCTATATTATTAGTCCTAGATTAGATATCTATTATTAGTCCCCAAAAGCTAACTATACTTGTATACCTATTTTATCTAAGTAGGGGCACATGCACCCGAACATACTAATACGTAACTAAAGAATACAATACACACACAAATCACAATAACGTGATATATCAAATGAACACGGCCTTGTGGATTTGTTCATTAAAGTATACAAGGTTAGAGAATTCATCAGAGAATTATAAATGGTTCACTTAACAATAATGACGAAGGATGCCTATCCTATGCACAAGTAATCCTAAATAATTAACAGCTAATTACTTTATAATTACCCGGTTACATATTTGTCTGGAAATCATGAGTTGAAACAGTTGTGCCGGATGAGTAAGGGGTAGGGGGGGGTCAGTCCTGGGACCCCCCCCCCTACCCCGCAGGCGCCGGGGCCTGGTAAGACTTGCCAATGACTTCCAGTGACTTGAGGTTTAATTTCAATAGCCTTTCCTCGTAATACTGTATACCGTCACAACTTAATGCAATGGAAATTATAATAAGTGTATTATGCCCCTTGTAAATATAATGTGCAGAAGACCACAATGCACATTTAGTAGGTAAACCAAATAAAAAACAAAACAATAAATACATACCAGAAACCAAATAAATACATACCAAATACCAAACAAAAATAAAAATAAACCAAATAAACCCCCCAAAAATAAAACTCCACATGGGTTCATCACCCCCCGATGGGAGGGGGAGTGGGGTAGTCCCACATGGCGCGGGTCCCGGTACTGGACGTGTTCCCGTCTGTGCGCGCCTCCAACTGTTCCTTTGTCTCTACTCTGCTACTGGGACCGTAAGGGTCCCGGTAGTATAGTCGGGTTTCTTCTCGACGCACAATCAAGAATTCCGGGTTCGAATCCCGGACGGGACAGAAATGGTTGGATTGGACATTTCCTTTCACCGAATGCATGTGTTCACCTAGCAGTAAATACGTACTCAGAAATTAGCTTGTGGGGTTGCATCCTGGGCGACGTCAGTAAATCGGCCTGGGGGGTGGGGGGGGGGAGAGATTTCAACATAAGCCAAATATATATGAATACCCTCTGGCTTCCTGTCCCCCCGAAACAATGATAGAGTAAAGAGTTATAGAGTAATTCATATATTATAGGCTTCATATGCCTCCTGTGCCATAAAAACATTATAGACGCACAATAAAGAAGCCGGCGTCTTGTCAAAGTTTTGTGTAGCTGGCTTTTGAAATAAAGCAGTTTTGGCATTTCCGGTTTCGGCGGGTAGGCGGTTCCATGAGTTTATAACCGTGAACAATAGTGTTCTGTTCTAAAGTGTTGAGCTTGGAACCGTTGCTTATGTGTCGTAGCTTACTAGAAAAGTGCAAATGCTTGTTGTTTTTCCAGGAAAGCGTGAGTAGATGATAGCGTCTTGGCTAAAATGACACGTATTCTGTACACGACTAATACAGGTTAAAAGAAAGAAAGAGAAGGAAATATTTGCCATGTTTAAATTTTTCGGCAATAAAAACACCTGACTAATGGACCGTCTGATTACTCACCTAAAAACAAACATATATTTAATATAAGATATATAATTATACATATATAGAATAAACTGCAATACGACATTTAAGACACAACTTTCTCTATAAACATAAAAAATAGTCGAATTGGCAACTGTATTACCCAAGAGATTGCAGGGAGTTTCGTCCCACCAGTTACTCAGTGGGCTGGTGACCAGCGTTGTGGACGGAGGGTTGTTCGCTCAACGCTGCAACATGATAAGGTAAGAAAATATAATATATATATATATATATATATATATATATATATATATATATATATATATATATATATATATATATATATATATATATATATATATATATATATATATATATAATAATTTTTTTTACATATAGAAGAGGTACCACCTCTGGTGCAAGTGTAGGGACCCATAGCCTCGGAGAAGAAAATAAAGAGTACTCAGAGAAGACCTTGTGTATCCTCACTGAACACTGATATTTTCTTCTACCACCCCTATTCTTTTGGTATGTGTGTATATTTATCTAACTTTATTTTAAATATATATATATATATATATATATATATATATATATATATATATATTATATATATTATATATTATATATATATATATATATATATATATATTATATATATATTATATATATATTATATATATAATATATATATAATATATATATATATAATATATATAATATATATAATATATATAATATATATAATATATATATATATATATATATATATATATATATATATATATATATATATATATTATATATATAATATATATATAATATATCATATATATATATATAAATATATATATATATATATAAATATATATATATATATATATATATATAAATATATATATATATATATATATATATATAAATAAATATATATATATATATATATATATATATATATATATATATTTATATCTATATATTTATATCTATATATATATATATATATATATATATATATTTATATATATATTTATATCTATATATATATATATATATATATATATATATATATATATAGATATAAATACCACACCCAGTTGCTGGCTCCACACCCAGTTGTTGGCTCCACACCCAGTTGCTTGGCCATGACCCAGTGTGTTTGCCCCCCTCTATAGAATAATGCACAGTTTAACTCGGCCAACCGAGTTGAAATGGAAGGGGTCCCAGCGGTCGGGCAGGACTCCACAAGCCTTGAGGTGCCAACAACTGCTCCTAAAAGAGGTTTTTGCCGAGTATGCAACAAAAACACCGCCATAAACTCCATCGGTGGTGTTATCCGCTTTCACACCTTCAACGAGGAAAGATGTAGTGGTTCCCACCAGCTTCCGAAGGGAAGCAATGGCCAGCTGCCATTAACAGTTAGGGAAGAGACTCCCATTAACCTAATCTCATCTGAGAACCTCACCCAAGCGATCATAGCGACGTCTGCTAGAACATTACCACACATCCCAAAAGCAGCCCGCCCAAATGCAGCAGCCAAACTTTGTAATCTTCTGAAAAGGGTCAATGATGCACCGGAAAACATTCAAGCGTGGCATAATGTCCTTCTGTTTGGCAATGTATGCCTCACCGTCCCTCCAAGGAGGGACAAATCACTTGCTTCCTCGGTCCTGAGGGCGATAAATGAATACCCAAGGGGGGACAACCTAGTTCGCCTGCCTCTCCGAGCAAAACACACCCACCGCAGAAATGGTAACAACAACATACCGGAAACGTACAAAATCAGAGCACAAATCACCAAGAAAATTGAAGAGGGAAATACCGCAAGTGCTATTAGAGTCCTCACCAGTGACGAGAAAATTGCTCCTCGAAACTCAGCCACAGCACGGGCCCTGCAAAGCAAGCACCCACCCAGAGCCCCTCAAGGCGACAACATCGTTCCGCCATCAGCCGACACCATTTCAGACCCATTAACAGTTGGTGAATCTGAGGTCTACAAAGCAGCCCTTTCTTTTCCACCTGGGTCAGCAGGCGGCTTTACAGGGTTAAAACCTCAACATATCAAGCAAATGTTAAATCCTGCGGTTGGTGATGCTGCACAAGATCTTCTTATGGAACTCACAAGGTTCGTCAACATGTGTCTGGCTGGTGAGATACCTGAGGTCATCAGGCCTCTCTTTTTTGGTGCCTCCCTCTGTGCTCTCAAAAAGAAGGACGAAGGAATCAGGCCAATCGCTGTTGGCAACACTCTCCGACGCCTGATTGCCAAGGCTGCTACGAGGGTTGTCAGCCAGCAAGCGGCTGAATTGCTGAAACCAATCCAGCTAGGATTTGGAATCCCCCAAGGCTGTGAAGCGGCTGCCCATGCAGCACGAGCATACATCACAAACATTTCTGATGAAAAGGCCCTGCTCAAACTGGACTTTAAGAATGCCTTCAACATGGTAAGAAGAGATGCAGTACTTTGTGCCGTACATCGCCATTTCCGGCCCCTCTACCCGTTCATACTATCGTGCTACAGTGGCGAGTCAAAACTGCTCTTTGGTGAACATGAAATCAGATCATGTGAAGGTGTTCAGCAAGGTGATCCTCTTGCTCCCCTTCTTTTCTGCTTAGTCTTAAAAGAAATCACCGAAAGCTTGTCCAGCGAGTTCAACATCTGGTTTTTGGATGATGGCACTATAGCTGGCACCGTAGACCACCTCTTGTCAGATATCAGGAAAATAAGGGAGCAAGAAGAAAGCCTGGGTCTCGTCCTGAACCCTTCCAAGTGTGAAGTAGTCTCCTCCAACCCAGACATCGTAGCTAGAATAAGGTCTGCCTTGCCTGGAGCCCATGTCATTAGGGCCGAGAACAGCACCCTCCTTGGAGCTCCCCTCGGGTCTAACGCCATTGAGGAGATCCTCGACAAGAAAATCGCAGACCTTAGGAGGATGGAAGACAGAATAGGTGACATCGATGCCCACGATGCTTTTTATCTCCTCACCAAATGCCTATCCCTTCCGAGGCTAACCTACTTTCTGAGGTGCGCCCCATCTTACAACAACCCAAAGCTTGACGAGTATGACCTCCTACTGAAGACCATGCTGGAAAAAGTTGTTAACCTCTCTCTCAACGAATGCCAGTGGAAACAAGCCACTCTTCCTGTCAGGCTCGGTGGCTTGGGTGTCCGCACCGCCACCCAAATTGCAGTCCCAGCCTTCCTGTCTTCCTCCTCAGCATCAGATGACCTGGTTAAGGAAATTCTACCTGACACCCTGAGTGATGTAGCGGGGATACAGGACCCCCACTACACGGAATGTGACACGAAATGGGGTGCCATGACAGACCCAGCACTCAGACCAGCCATGCCGAAAGCCAAGAAACAATCCAGTTGGGACAGCCCTATTGTAGACAAAGAAGCCACAGCTTTGCTGGAGGCAGCAACAACCCCCAGTGATCGTGCACGCCTCACAGCTGTGCAGGCTCCCCATGCAGGGGACTTCCTTCTGGCAGTCCCTATGTCTGCGACAGGCACACGTCTTGATCCGCAGGAGCTCCGTATTGCAGTCGCTCTCCGCCTTGCTGCCCCTATCCACACTGTTCACAGGTGTATTTGCGGCGAGGCAGATGCTGACGAATATGGATTGCATGGCCTGCACTGTGGAAAATCGGGTGGTTGGCACACTAGACACGACGAAGTCAACGACATCATTAAAAGAAGCCTTGCCTCTGCTCAGTGTCCAGCGGAGAGAGAGCCCCGCAACCTACTGAACCGTGACTCTGTTAGCTTTGCCGGCCGACCAGACGGAATCACATTGCGTCCGTGGAAGGGTGGCAGGCAGTTAGCATGGGACTATACTTGCGTATCCACCCTGGCAACGACATACATCACCCTCTCTGCCGGCACGGCAGGAGCCGCAGCGACACACAGAGAAAAACAAAAGTCAGTCAAGTACAGGCAATTAGATCAAAGGTACAATTTCGTTCCAATAGGGTCTGAGACCCTAGGCCCATGGGGTGAGAGTGCAAGAAGGTTTCTTAAGGATCTTGGTTCCAAGCTCATTGACACCACAAGAGACCCTAGAGCAGCAAGTTTTCTCTTTCAGCGCCTCAGTGTCGCGATCCAGAGGGGAAATGCCCGCTGCATCCTCGGTTCCTGCCCGGCGTCGGAGGAGTTCGAGGAAATCTACAGCCTCTAGGAAGCGAACTTTTTCTTGTGTCCTCTTAATGTTCATTTTTTGTATAAAATCAGATATGTAACTGTATAACCTTGCATAATAAAGTGTACATCATAATAAAAAAAAAGGGGGTGGTAGGAGAAGTGAACACTCTTTCGTATTCAGAGTTAAATGTCAAGTTTTTCCCTGAGTGCTCTGTGTTCCCTTCTCTGAGGCTGTGGGTCCCTATAATTACACCAGTGGTGGTACCCCCCTATATATAAAAAAAAAAAAAAAAAAAATATATATATATATATATATAAATATATATATATATATATATATATATATATATATATATATATATATATATATATATATATATATATATATATATATATATATATATATATATATATGGGGTCTGGTCCTGGGGACCATTCAGGCTTGTTCGCATATATATATATATATATATATATATATATATATATATATATATATATATAATATGTAAACTTGCCTAAACCACAAGTCAAAGGGAAACATACGAAGGACTCAACCCCTGCAAGAGACTCGAACCCAGAAGGCACAGATGTTCGCGTACCTGTACTCAACTAGTGCGCTGACCGCTTGACCACGCTGATCCTTAAGAGATCGAAACTTGGGAGTATTTACCCAACATCTCGATCTCTCAAGGACACCCGCTGTGGTAAGAGATCAGAATTAGTTTTTCATCAGTCAATTGCATTACAATTTGCATCTAATGCAGCTGCAGTCGTTGGGTGTTTTTTTACAAGGCTTTAGCAAGAGCGACGCCTATTCTCATGGTGAGGTGATACAGGACGTGATTGAGATGAACAAGTGGATGATTGGATATTAATAGGCTATTACATGCACGAATATAAGCTTATGTTCTTGCTTCTACTGTCTTTGTGTTCATCCTCCCCCCCCCTGCCCCTCCTTTCCCTCCCAAAAACGAGCGTGTGGACACTTTCATTTCAGATTTGTTTTGTATACAACTATATCGTGAGGTATACTGGGATAGTAGGGATTGGGTATCTCTCATGATTGCTTTTGCAGTTACCTTGCGATGATTTTAGGGCGCAACTATAACTAGTTTTTTAAATTATTTGCACCTTAATTACAATTAATTTTTCAAGCAAATTTTAATTAAAATGCAATTATGTTTCAGATTTGGAGTGCAGAGTGTCTTTTGGAAGTAAACAATTTAAATTATAACAATGGGTAAGTTTTTATCATTTATGTAATAGTGCTATAAATTATATGTAATGATTGTCATATGCTTTTCATAATCTAGAGAGAATTGAGTAATCATGAGGGAAAGGACTGAGAACTCTGAATTTACCTACCGACCACTACACTAGTTTCCTCGACGGGGACAGGAAGCCGGCGGCTTGTCAGATGTTCCCCATTTGTCCAGGTGATTTTTTCAGGCCTTTTAGAAGGCTAAGTGTTCTTCCTTTCCCACGGTTCACATAAATCGTCACTTTGCTCATTTTCTTAGCATAATGAGCTGCTAATCTATTTACAAATTTACTGCAAAGTGAGCTGGCAAACAGTTATAAGAATCAGTGCTAAACTGTCAAAATGATAATTGTGTTTAGGCCAAGTTACAATTCATATGAGGATGAACAGCCCAGCGGGTTTTCTTTCTATTGGGGGATGTTGTACATGCTGCTATGACGATATGTCCACTCACAGGATGAGTGACTTCAACAAACTCGCCCCTCAAAGGGTAAAATAAATAAAAAAAAATCAAATCAATGTCCCATAGAACCGCTGAAGCAGCAAATACTAAGACAATGGAGCAATTGAAATTCCAGCAGGAAAATTTCACTAGGATAATAGGGAATATCTTTGACAAACCGCCGGCTTTCTGTCCTGGTCGAGGCCACTAGAAAAATGGTGGCCCAGAGGTATATGTATAAGTGCGTGTGAATTCAAGCTTGTATATGCATCCAAGCAATAGGAATGTATGTAAATTGCGAGACCATATTTATAAAAGAATGTTTGGATGTATATATATAATGTAGGCTTTATAAATGTGTGTAAATGTAGGACATTTAAATGTATGAAAGTATGTAAAAGGTGCAAAAGCAAATGCGTTAAAAAAAGTAATAAGGAAGGGTCAGGGGATTAGGTGGCAACTGCATGTGTGGGCTGGCTGGGTCTCTCTAATCGGGTTTGCTTCCTGTTCGACACGCGTCCTGCTGGCATCCTCAGATTCTCCCACAAGTCTGTACACACACACGAGCGGTTAGGAATCTATGTTCCTTGTGCGCGGCAAACTAGCAGTACATTGAATTTCTCGAAGACTGTTAAATATTATAATGATCAAAACACTTGAGGTAACATATTAACAGCCTGCTTGACATGACAGCTATTGACATTATACCGATGACTGACGTATTTACACTATATTGATGACTGACGTATTGACACTATATTGATGACTGACGTATTGACACTATATTGATGACTGACGTATTGACACTATATTGATGACTGACGTATTGACACTATATTGATGACTGACGTATTGACACTATATTGATGACTGACGTATTGACACTATATTGATGACTGACGTATTGACACTATATTGATGACTGACGTATTGACACTATATTGATGACTGACGTATTGACACTATATTGATGACTGATGTATTGATACTACTGTTAGTACTTTAAAGCGCGCGGGCCCCCGTGAAAAAAAAAACCCTGTAGTGCATTGTGCGTGCGGCGTTTTGGGCTCTGGAGCGTAAACACCAAAAAGTGTGTAATCTTTTCACTCTCCTGACACTAATTCTCGAGCTACGTATTTCATTTTGGTATCAATGTGTTGGCAATAACATTCTCTACAAGATCATATACATAACATGTCACCAAAGCATTAGCTATTCCACCACGAAATAAATAAAACGTAGATCACTCGCCATGACGCCCAAACAGCAACAAAATGTTCATACTCTTTTGTTTGTTGTCAGCTCCACATTAGTCCTACAGCGTTATATATCACTGAACTCGCAATAAAATTCCGTACACAGACATATGCATATAAATGTAGAATCATGATCGCGGCCCACACCAAGAGTGTGTGAAGTGGGCGATTACCCTCGTGTCAACAACTCAATAGTCTCTCCTCTAAGTTACAATACAATGCCGTTTTCTCAAATAGGCCATGTGCCTATTAGAGAAAACGGAAATTTAATGGCTAACATTTTCATACTAACCCCAGGTCGATCGAAGGGTCCGTCTAATTACCACAAGCTTCAGAAAGCTTCCTGGCAATATTTTTTTTTTTTTTTTTTTTTTTTTTTTTTTGAGATATATACAAGAGTTGTTACATTCTTGTACAGCCACTAGTACGCGTAGCGTTTCGGGCAAGTCCTTAATCCTATGGTCCCTGGAATACGATCCCCTGCCGCGAAGAATCGTTTTTTCATCTAAGTACACATTTTACTGTTGCGTTAAACAGAGGCTACAGTTAAGGAATTGCGCCCAGTAAATCCTCCCCGGCCAGGATACGAACCCATGACATAGCGCTCGCGGAACGCCAGGCGAGTGTCTTACCACTACACCACGGAGACTGTTAAATACGTTAGTAATGAATAAATATGATATGTTAGGTTAGGCTGACCTAAACTAACCTAACCTAACCTAACTTAACCAAACCTAACTTAACCAAACCTAACTAAACCTAACCAAACCAAACCTAACTAAACCTAACCTAACCTAACCTAACCTAACCTAACCGACGCTTGGATCGTCGACTTTATTTGGCGTCACCAGCTCTTTATTTTCGTCTAATTTCTTAATAAAAATATACTTATTCAGATTAAAATTATGTTTTCTCGTGTTGTACATTCAGCACCAACATTATAATGAGTAAATATATCATATTTATTCATTACTAACATAAGCTTTCTGAAGCTTGTGTAGCTTGTGGTAATTAGACGGACCGGTTGTAGCTGATGTGTGGAAAAAGGCTAACATAGTTCCAATCTACAAAAGTGGAAGCAGGGAAGACCCCCTCAATTATAGACCGGCATCATTGACAAGTGTAATAGTCAAAATATTGGAAAAAATAATTAAAACTAAATGGGTAGAACACCTGGAGAGAAATGATATAATATCAGACAGACAGTATGGTTTTCGATCTGGAAGATCCTGTGTATCGAATTTACTCAGTTTCTATGATCGAGCAACAGAGATATTACAGAAAAAAAATGGTTGGGTTGACTGCATCTATCTGGACCTAAAAAAGGCTTTTGACAGAGTTCCACATAAGAGGTTGTTCTGGAAACTGAAAAATATTGGAGAGGTGACAGGTATGCTTCTAACATGAATGAAAAATTTTCTGACTGATAGAAAAATGAGGGCAGTGATCAGAGGCAATGTATCGGACTGGAGAAATGTCACAAGTGGAGTACCACAGGGTTCAGTTCTTGCACCAGTGATGTTTATTGTGTACATAAATGATCTACCAATTGGTATACAGAATTATATGAACATGTTTGCTGATGATGCTAAGATAATAGGAAGGATAAGAAACTTAGATGATTGTCATGCCCTTCAAGAAGACCTGGACAAAATAAGTATATGGAGCACCACTTGGCAAATGGAATTTAATGTTAATAAATGTCATGTTATGGAATGTGGAATAGGAGAACATAGACCCCACACAACCTATATATTATGTGAGAAATCTTTAAATAATTCTGATAAAGAAAGAGATCTAGGGGTGGTTCTAGATAGAAAACTATCACCTGAGGACCACATAAAGAATAGTGTGCGAGGAGCCTATGCCACACTTTCTATCTTCAGAATTGCATTTAAATACATGGATGGCGATATACTAAAGAAATTGTTCATGACTTTTGTTAGGCCAAAGCTAGAATATGCAGCGGTTGTGTGGTGCCCATATCTTAAGAAGCACATCAACAAACTGGAAAAGGTGCAAAGACATGCTACTAAGTGGCTCCCAGAACTGAAAAGCAAGAGCTACGAAGAGAGGTTAGAGGCATTAAATATGCCAAAACTGGAAGACAGAAGAAAAAGAGGTGATATGATCACTACATACAAAATAGTAACATGAATTGATAAAATTGATAGGGAAGATTTCCTGAGACCTGGAACTTTAAGAACAAGAGGTCATAGATATAAACTAGCTAAACACAGATGAAGAAGAAATATAAGAAAATTCACTTTCGCAAACAGAGTGGTAGACGGAGGGAACAAGTTAGGTGAGAAGGTGGTGGAGGCCAAGATTGTCAGTAGTTTCAAAGCGTTATATGACAAAGAGTGCTGGGAAGACGGGACACCACGAGTGTAGCTCTCATCCTGTAACTACACTTAGGTAATTACACATATACACATACACACACATTACAACGTGGAACAGTGTCAAACACTTGCACTGTTAAAATAACACTATACTGATGACTGACGTGTTGACACTATACTGATGACTGATGTATTGACACTACTGATGACTGATATAGTGACACTTCTGATGATGACATATTGAAGTAATACTGATGGCTGATATATTGACACTTACTGATAACTGATCTTTTGACACTACTGATGACTGATGTACTGACACTATACAGATGACTGACGTATTGATGCATACTGATGACTGATGTAATGGCTGTACTGATTGCTGTAATAACACTATACTGATGACTGATGTAATGGCTGTACTGATTGCTGTAATAACACTATACTGATTTATTGACACTATACTCATGACACATATTGTCACTACTGTATATTGATGACTGATATATTGGCTATACTGATTGATGTAATAACACTATACTGATGACTGACATATTGTCACTATATATATGACTGATATATTGGCTATACTGATTGATATAATAACACTATACTGATGATTGATGTATTAACACTATACTGATGACTGATGTGTTGACACTATACTGATGACTGATGTATTAAAACTATACTGATAGATGTATTGACACAATGCTGATGCTGACATATTGACACTTACTGTTGACTGACGTATTGATGCATACTGATGACTGATGTATTGACACTATACTGATGACTGATGCATTGACACTATATTGATGACTGATATATTGCCACTATATTGATGACTGATGTTTTGACACTACTGATGACATATTGACACTAGTGATGACTAGTGTCAATATGTGTCAATATATTGACACTTCTGATGACTGATGTATTGACACTTCTGATGACTGATGTATTGAGACTTCTGATGACTGACGTATTGACACTATACTGATGTACTGACACTACTAATGACTGATGTTTTGACACTATACTGATGGCTGACGTATTTCCACCATTGATGACTGACTTATTGAGACTATACCGATGACTGACTTAGTGAGACTATACTGATGACTGACATATTGGCATTATACTGATGACTGATATATTAACACCATACTGATGACTGATGTATTGACACTATACTGATCACTGACGTATTGTCACTATACTGATGACTGATGTAATGACACTACTGATGACTGAGGTATAGACACTACTGATGTAATGACTATACTGATGGCTGATGTATATTCTGTTGACTGACATGCTAATTACTGACACATTGATGGCTGACACTATACTGATGACTGACAAATTGACACTACAAATGACTGATGTATTGACTCATACTGATGGCTGACGTATTGAGACATACTGATGGCTGATGTATTGACACACTTGATGACTGACATATTGACACTACCGATGACTGATGTATTGACAATATACTGATGACTGATTTATTGGCACTATTCTGATGACTGATGTATTAACACTATACTGATGGGTGGCATATTGAGATTGTATTGATGAAAGACATATTGGCCCCATATCGGTGACTGATGCAATGACAGTCTGTGATGTAGTGGTAAGACAGTTGCCTGGCATTCTGCGAGCTCTTTGTCATGGGTTCGTATCCTGGCCGGGGAGGATTTACTGGGCGCAAATCCTTAACTGAAGCCTCTGTTTAACTCAACAGTAAAATGGGTACAGTATTTGGCTGTAACAACGATTCTTTGTGGGGGTCGTATTCCAGGGACTTTCCCGAAATGCAACACATACTAGTGGCTGTAAAAGAATGTAATTTCTGATCGGGGAGAAAAAACAAGCCAGGAGTGGGGGGACCTTAATTTATTAAATAATGTTTACAGAGCAACTGCTGTACCACAATATAAAAGATGTCGTGTAACATGACTTGAGTAGAATGCCAGTACTGCAAAGATGCAACTAATGGAATAAGTCGTAGGACATTAACCGTGCCTAGTGCCAGCTAGCCGAAGCAATGTTGCAGTACTCGCAATCAGCTTAATACTATAATTAAAAACAATGCCAGAGTTAATTGAGTGGCACAGCCAGTACAGTATGTATAAAATATATTCTGTATACACAGAGGGCATAGAAAAGAATGGATAAGAATTTCCAGGGGTAATGATATGCTAGTGCCTAGTTTACATGTAAAGTCTGCAACCCCCAACTTGCACTAAAAGTGAGCACTTGACATATTGTAAGTAGCTGCGGGCAGCCCTAGACTTGGGGATCCCGCGCAGCACCCCCACTCCGCAGGCCAGCGAAGCCGGTCCCCCACCCCCCGGTAATAACTCTTGTATATATCTAAAAAAAAGTATACTGATAACTAATGTAACGACAGTATACTGATGACTGACGTATTGACACTATTCTATTGAGACTGACATTCTGATTACTGACATATTGAGGACTGATGTAATAACTATACTGATGACTGACGTATTTACACTATTCTGTTGACTGACATGCTGATTACTGACACATATTGATGACTGACACTATACTGATGACTGACATATTGACACTACACTAATGACTGATGTATCGACTCATACTGATGGCTGATGTATTGACACATTCTGATGGCTGATGTATTGACACTCTTGATGACTGACATAGTGACACTGCTGATGACTGATGTATTGACACTATACTGATGGGTGGCATATTGAGATCGTATTGATGAGACATATTGACACTATTGGTGACTGATGCAACAACAGTATACTGATGACTGATGTAATGACAGTATACTGATGACTGATGTAATGACAGTATACTGATGACTGAGGTATTGACACTAAATTGATGACTGACGTACTGACCTATACTGATGGCTGAATTATTGACACATACTGATGGTTGACCTATTGACAGTATACTGATGACTGACATATTGATACTACTGATGTATTGACATTATACTGATGATTAATATAATGACATTATACTGATGGCTGATGTATTGGCACTATCCTTATGATGATATATTGATGCATTCTGATGACTGGCATATTGACACATTCTGACTGATGTACTGACACTATATTGATGACTGACGTATTGACACTCTACTGATGACCGACATGCTGATGACTGACACATACCGATGACTGATGTGGCAACAGTTGTGAGAATACATTGGATAGTACAGTATTTACATTCTTGTAAAGCCACTAGTACGCACAGCGTTTCGGGCAGGTCCTTAATCTAGCAAATAATTTTAAGTAGGTAATTTCAATCAGAATTGATAAATGATAAAGATAAAAGATAAATTGAGACTATTCTGATAACTGACATATTCACACTATACTGATGATCAACTGACATAATGACACTATTATGTTGACTGACATAGTGATGATTAACGTATTGATACGTGTTGATGGCTGACATATTGACACTTCTGATGGCTGATGTATTGACACTAATGATGACTGATGTATTGACACTATACTGATGACTGATGTATTAACACTATACTGATGACTGAGGAATTGACACTACTGATGACTGAGGAATTGACACTACTGATGACTGATGTAATGACTGTATTGATGACTGATGTAACAACAGTACACTGATGACTGCTGTATTGACATTACTGATGTATTGGCAGTACTGATGATGTATTGACTACTGATGACTGATGTAATGACACTTTTCAGATGACTCATATTTTCACTATATATATATGACTGACATATTGACACTTTACTGATGACTGATTAATTGACACTATAAAGATGAGTGATGTATTGACATATACTGATGACTGACGTCATGACACCAATTCTGATGACTGACATATTGATGCATACAGATAGACAATGTAAACATTAGAAATAAAAATGATGGAAAGTTTCTTGGCCTATTCCTAGACAAGAGACTCAACTTCAGCACCCACATACAACACATAACTGAGAAAGTCTCTAAAACAGTTGGTATACTCTCCAAAATCAGATATTATGTACCTAAATCTGCTCTCATCTCTCTATACTATGCACTAATCTATCCCTATCCTAATTATGGTATCTGTGCAATGGGTTCAACCACTGCAAACCACCTCAAATCCATCATTAACCAGCAAAAATCTGCTATCAGAATAATAACAAACTCTGCTTTCAGACAACACTCAGCCCCTTGTTTAACTTCCTAAACATGCTATACATGATCTCTCTCCACAAATTCTCTTGTGTCAACTACATTACAAAACATTGTTCTTAAATGCAAATCCTGCTCTGAAACTCTCCCTGGACAGATGCAATAGGACCCATTATCACCATACCAGAAATAAATATATCTTTGATATCCCCAGAGTCAACTTAATCTGTGTAAACACTCTATGCAAATAAACGGACCCAGTCTATGGAACTCATTCCCTAATGAATTGAAAAGCTCTCTAACTTTTGCATCATTCAAAAACAAAACTAAAAAGTACCTAATCATAGGTTTTTACCTTGTTACTTTAAAATTGCACTGTATCTAGTGCTACCCAATCTCCCAATCTTTATGTACCCAATTCGAACAACTTTACCATTGTGATCATTGCTGTCTTTTTATATGTGCTATCAATTTGCTGTATGGTGCCTATTAATCTTTTTTAAATTACCAATCAAGCTGTCAATGCAATCAATCAGAGCTTCAATATACCAATGTGCTTTAATATACTTACTAATCTCTCATCTCATTTTTTTCTTGCAATGTATCTGTTATCATTTTATTAATTTTGCTAGAATTTACCTACTTAAAAGTATCTGTTAGATTAAGGACCAGCCCGAAATGCTTTGCGTACTAGTGGCTTTACAAGATTGTAAACACCATGCTATGAATTTTCACAAATCCAATGTACCTTCTTATATATATATAAATAAATAAATACTGATGACTGATGTATTGACACTACTGATAACTGACTTATTGACATTATACTGATGTATTGACACTATACTGATGATAGTGTCAATATTGACACTATTCTGTGTCAATATGACTGACATATTGACATGTATTGATGGCTGACATATTGACACTATACTGATGATTGATGTATTGACACTATACTGATAACTGATGTATTGACACTGTACTGATGACTGATATATAGATACTTCTGATGACTGATGTATTGACTCTTCAGATGACTGATGTATTCACACTATATTGATGACTGATGTAATCACACTATACTGATAAATGATGTCACTATACTGATTGATGTAGTCACAAAACTGATGACTGATGTATTAACACTTCTGATGACTGGTGTATTGACACTACTGATGACTGATGTATTGACACTATACTGATGACATGTATTGACACTATACTGATGACATGTATTGACACTATACTGATGACATGTATTGACACTATACTGATGACTGACGTTTTGACACTACTGATGATGTATGGACACTTCTGATGACTGATATATTGACACCATACTGATGAATGATGTAATGACTATACTGATGACTTGATGTAAAGACTATACTGATGACTGATGTATTGACACTATTCTGTTGACTGACATGCTGATTACTGACACATATTGATGACTGACACTATACTAATGACTGATGTATTGACTCATACTGATGGCTGGCATATTGCTACATACTGATGGCTGATGTATTGACACTCTTGATTGACATATTGACACTACCGATGACTGATGTATTGACACTATACTGATGACTGATGTATTGACACTATTCTGATGACTGATATATTGACACTATACTGATGGGTGGCATTTCCTGCCCGAAACGCTTTGCGTAATAGTGGCTTTAGGTATTGTATGTACTAGCTCTATCTATTAATCCAACAAACTTTGTAAAATCTCTTGTATGTATGTACCTTACCTAAATAAACATTTATTTATTTATTTATTTTATATTGAGATTGTATTGATGAAAGACATATTGACACTATATCGGTGACTGATGAAACAACAGTATACTGATGACTGATGTAACGACAGTATACTGATGACTGACATATTGACACTAAATTGATGACTGATGTATTAACACATACTGATGGCTGAATTATTGACACATACTGATGGCTGACTTATTGACACATACTGATGGCTGACTTATTGACACATACTGATGGCTGACTTATTGACACATACTGATGGCTGACTTATTGATAGTATACTGATGACTGACATATTGACACAACTGATGTATTGACATTATACTGATGATTAATGTAATGACACTATACTGATGGCTGACGTATTGGCACTATCCTTATGACTGATGTATTGATGCATTCTGATGACTGGCATATTGACACATTCTGACTGATGTACTGACACTATATTTTATTTTTGTATTTATTCAGACAACACTCAGCTCCCTTGTTTAAATCCCTTAACATGCTAAATAATAACTCTCTCTCCACACATTCTCGTGTGTCAACTACATTTACAAAACCCTGTTCTTAAATGGAAACCATGCTCTGAAACTCTCCCTGGACAGATGTAATAGGACCCATTATCACCACACCAGAAATAAATATCTCTGATATCCCTAGGGTCAAACTTAATCTGTGTAAACACTCAATGCAAATAAAGGGACCTGTCTATGCACTCCCTAGTGAATTGAAAAGCTGTCAAACTTTTGCCTCATTCAAAAACAAGAACAAAAAGTACCTAATTTTATCTTCGTAGTTTCCTACACTGAGCTTTAAATTTGCTCTTTATCTAGTGTTACCCAATCTCCCAACCTTTATGTACTTAACCCAAACAACTCTTATCATTGTGTTCATTGCTGTCTTCCTTAATGTGCTAGCCATAATGCTGTATTGTGCCTACTAATTTTTGTTGACTACCGTTCAAGCTGTCATTGCAATCAATCTGAGCTACCTATGTGCCTTAATATACCTACAAATTTCTCTTTATCTTTTATTTATTTCTTGCTATGTACTTATTATCATTTTATAAATTTTGCTAATACTGTATTTACCTACATAAAATTTTCTTAGATTAAAGACCTGCCCGAAATGCTGCGCGTACAAGTGGCTTTACAAGAATGTAATTACTATGCTATGTATCTTCACAATCCCAATGTACCTTCTTGTATATATATAAATAAAAAAATAATAAATATATTGATGACTGATGTATTGACACTACAGTATACTGATGATTGACACATACCGATGACTGATGTGACAACAATTCACTGATGACTGGTGTATTGGCACTAATGATGACGTATTGACTCTGCTGATGACGTGTTGACACTATACTGATGACTGATGTAATGACACATTTCAGATGACTCATATTTTCTCTATATATATGACTGACATATTGACACTTTACTGATGACTGATGTATTGACACTATAATGATGAGTGATGTATTGACACATACTGATGACTGACATATTGACACTACTGATGACATTGACACCATTCTAATGACTGACACATTGAGACTATTCTGATGACTTACATATCGACACTATACTGATGACTGATGTATTGACTTTACTGATGGGTGCCATTGAGATTGTATTGATGAAATACATATTGACTCTATATTGGTGACTGATGCAACGATAGTATACTGATGACTGATGTAACAACAGTATACTGATGATCAGTGTAACAACAATATACTGATGACTGATATATTGACACAAAATTGATGACTGACATATTGACACATACTGATGGCTGAATTATTGACACTCATGGGTGAATTATTGACACTGATGGCAGACTTATTGACAGTATTGTATACTGATGACTGCCTTCCAAACACACTACAAAACTACGACGTTGCTGCAACGATCGAACAAGTTGTAACAACTATAGCAAGTTGTAACTTCTTTCTATCACATTATAAAATATTTGTATCAGTAGGGATCATTACATTGCATGTTTGCAGGGTGAGGTGTCAACTCAATACTAATCACTAACTTGTTGATGGTTTAACGATGACTGACATTTTGGCATAATACCAATGCTGTGTCGACACCGTGCCTGATGAGTGATTTGGGTGATGGCTAACTTGACTGATTTCATTATAAGTCAAGCATGTATATTAACACTTTGAATGCCTACTCCTTGACATGAATTAAATAGTAATCTTAAGATATGCCTGAAATACTGTGGCCCTTGATTAGTAGCTGTCTTGTGGATGGTTTGTGTTGACTGTGCATATACCTCTTGCTTCTAAGCATATCATAACTAGTGCATTCTACCCGTTGACTGTCAGTGATTGCTCTTCTGTCAGTCCTAATTTTTTAAAATAGTGTGGTTTTGACAATAGAAATTGGAATACCTAGGTAAAAGCTCAATATTTCAGGTTTATTACATGCAGCCTAGGAATAAAAGAGTCCCATAACAAACCAATTATTCCACACCACTGCACACTCAAATCATCCCTTACAATCTTAGAAATCATTTCCAACTAGTTACAGAACTTACAAAAAGTACTTGTTTGTTTATTGTTAATGACGATTATTATAATGTGTTGAAATAATATTTTTTGCTCACAATATCAGATGAACCAGATGATCCATTTCTCTACGACACAATTGAGATACCCACTGTGGTTGGTCTGTTGAGAAATATTCTTACCCAGTATCCTGATAATGGTCAAATAATCAAGGTAAGTGTCAAATTAAATATCGTAGGCCTACTATGTTGTGCAGTGTGTGTGTGTGTGTGTGTATGTATGTATGTATGTATGTATGTATGTATGTATGTATGTATGTATATATATATATATATATATATATATGTCGTACCTAGTAGCCAGAACGCACTTCTCAGCCTATTATGCAAGGCCCGATTTGCCTAATAAGCCAAGTTTTCATGAATTAATGTTTTTTCGACTACCTAACCTACCTAACCTAACCTAACCTAGCTTTTTTGGTTACCTAACCCAACCTAACCTATAAAGATAGGTTAGGTTAGGTTAGGTAGGGTTGGTTAGGTTCGGTCATATATCTACGTTAATTTTAACTCCAATAAAAAAAAAATTGACCTCATACATAATGAAATGGGAAGCTTTATCATTTCATGAGAAAAAAATTTGAGAAAATATATTAATTCAGGATATCTTGGCTTATTAGACAAATCGGGCCTTGCATAGTAGGCTGAGAAGTGCGTTCTGGCTACTAGGTACGACATATATATATATATATATATATATATATATATATATATATATATATATATATATATATATATATATATATATGTCGTACCTAATAGCCAGAACGCACTTCTCAGCCTACTATTCAAGGCCCGATTTGCCTAATAAGCCAAGTTTTCATGAATTAATGTTTTTTCGTCTACCTAACCTACCTAACCTAACCTAACCTAGCTTTTTTTGGCTACCTAACCTAACCTTACCTACATATATAGGTTAGGTTAGGTTAGGTAGGGTTGGTTAGGTTCAGTCATATATCTACGTTAATTTTAACTCCAATAAAAAAAATTGACCTCATACATAGAGAAAAGGGTTGCTTTATCATTTCATAAGAAAAAAATTATAGTAAATATATTAATTCAGGAAAACTTGGCTTATTAGGCAAATCGGGCCTTGAATAGTAGGCTGATAAGTGAGTTCTGGCTACTAGGTACGACATATATATATATATATATATATATATATATATATATATATATATATATATATATATATATATATATATATATATATGTCGTACCTAGTAGCCAGAACACACTTCTCAGCCTACTATGCAAGGCCCAATTTGCCTAATAAGCCAAGTTTTCATGAAATAATGCTTTTTCGGCTACCTAACCTAACCTAACCTAACTTTTTAGGCTACCTAACCTAACCTAACATATAAAGATAGGTTAGGTAGGGTTGGTTAGGTTCGGTCATATATCTACGTTAATTTTAACTCAAATAAAAAAAAAATGACCTCATACATAATGAAATGGGTAGCTTTATCATTTCATACGAAAAAAAATTGAGAAAATATATTAATTCAGGAAAACTTGGCTTATTAGGCAAATCGGGCCTTGCATAGTAGGCTGAAAAGTGCGTTCTGGCTATTAGGTACGACATATATATATATATATATATATATATATATATATATATATGTCGTACCTAATAGCCAGAACGCACTTCTCAGCCTACTATTCAAGGCCCGATTTGCCTAATAAGCCAAGTTTTCATGAATTAATGTTTTTTCGTCTACCTAACCTACCTAACCTAACCTAACCTAGCTTTTTTTGGCTACCTAACCTAACCTTACCTATAAATATAGGTTAGGTTAGGTTAGGTAGGGTTGGTTAGGTTCGGTCATATATCTACGTTAATTTTAACTCCAATAAAAAAAATTGACCTCATACATAGAGAAAAGGGTTGCTTTATCATTTCATAAGAAAAAAATTATAGTAAATATATTAATTCAGGAAAACTTGGCTTATTAGGCAAATCGGGCCTTGAATAGTAGGCTGAGAAGTGAGTTCTGGCTACTAGGTACGACATATATATATATATATATATATATATATATATATATATATATATATATATATATATATATATGTCGTACCTAGTAGCCAGAACGCACTTCTCAGCCTACTATGCAAGGCCCGATTTGCCTAATAAGCCAAGTTTTCATGAATTAATGTTTTTTCGACTACCTAACCTACCTAACCTAACCTAACCTAACTTTTTCGGCCACTTAACCTAACCTAACCTATTAAGATAGGTTAGGTTAGGTTAGGTAGGGTTGGTTAGGTTCGGTCATATATCAACGTTAATTTTAACTCCAATAAAAAAAAATTGACCTCATACATAATGAAATGGGTAGCTTTATCATTTCATAAGAAAAACAAATTGAGAAAATATATTAATTCATGAAAACTTGGCTTTTTAGGCAAATCGGGCCTTGCATAGTAGGCTGAGAAGTGCGTTCTGGCTATTAGGTACGACATATATATATATATATATATATGTCGTACCTAGTAGCCAGAACTCACTTCTCAGCATACTATGCAAGGCCCGATTTGCCTAATAAGCCTAGTTTTCATGAATTAATGTTTTTTCGACTACCTAATCTACCTAACCTAACCTAATCTAACGTTTTCGGCTACCTAACCTAACCTAACCTATAAAGATAGGTTAGGTTAGGTAGGGTTGGTTAGGTTCGGTCATATATCTACGTTAATTTTAACTCCAATAAAATAAAATTGCTCTCGTACATAATGAAATGGGTAGCTTTATCATTTCATAAGAAAAAAAATGAGAGAAAATATATTAATTCAGGAAAACTTGGCTTATTAGGCAAATCGGGCCTTGCATAGTAGGCTGAGAAGTGCGTTCTGGCTACTAGGTACGACATACATATATATATATATATATATATATATATATATATATATATATATATATATATATATATATATATATATATATATATATATATATATATATATAATATTAGTATATTTTGGTAGCAGTCTTTCCTGTAGACATATATTATTAAATATGACCGAAAAAGTAAGATTAATAATTCTAACACGAATTTTCTCAATCTTTCGTACATTACGCTTCACTGTTGGAGGTAAATAAAAAATCACTTCTCCAAAATTCATTTTTATTTCTAGTCTGACGCGACACGGGCGCGTTTCGTAAAACTTATTACATTTTCAAAGACTTCACAAATACACAACTGATTAGAACTTACGTCTCTGATATTATATCTACATTTGAGTGAGGTGGGAAGGATGATGTGGTATTAACACAAGACAGAACAGGGGATATTAATAGGGTATTAAAAGTATCAACACAAGACAGAACAGAAAACAATGGGTATTGAATAGAAGTGTTTGTAGAAAGCCTATTGGTCCATATTTCTTGATGCTTCTATATTGGAGCGGAGTCTTGAGGTGGGTAGAATATAGTTGTGCAATAATTGGCTGTTGATTGCTGGTGTTGACTTCTTGATGTGTAGTGCCTCGCAAACGTCAAGCCGCCTGCTATCGCTGTATCTATCGATGATTTCTGTGTTGTTTACTAGGATT
Source organism: Procambarus clarkii (assembly GCF_040958095.1). NCBI lineage: Eukaryota > Metazoa > Arthropoda > Malacostraca > Decapoda > Cambaridae > Procambarus > Procambarus clarkii. Next base: position 28,428,776 of record NC_091189.1, on the reverse strand, counting down.
TCTCTGGCGATGGTTTGGTTATGGGAAGAGATTATATGTTCCTTATATGTTCCTGATGTGAACGCCAAGAAATCCGGACTCCACCTGCCAAAGATCATTGGGGAATATAAACCTGGATATGCGTATGGAAATGTCAAGACGCACAAGCCTGGAAACCCACTTCGGCCAATCATTAGCCAGATACCCACACCCACGTAGACTGGCGAAGCGACTCAACGGCCTGCTGACTCCTTATGTTCCTTGCGCCTTCAGCCTGAAGTCTCCAAAGGAATTTGTGGACTTACTGCGGGGCACACGGGCCACAGGGATAAGAGCCTCGTTGGACGTAGAATCGCTGTTTACCAACGTACCTGTGGACGAGACAATCGGAATGATAGCCGACAGAGTGTATCGTGATCCAGCCTGTACTCCTCTTGACATGCCAGAAAGTATTCTGAGGAAACTACTCCAAGCTTGTACTAAAGAGGCACCCTTCTTGAGCCCGGATGGGCACATGTATAAGCAAGTAGATGGGGTCGCCATGGGTTCTCCCCTAGGTGTCCTGTTTGCAAACTTCTACATGGGTACCATCGAGCAAAAAGTCTTAGTCGACATGAACTTGAAACCGGCCATATACTGCAGGTATGTTGACGACATTTTTACACAGGTACCTGATGTCAGACATCTGCAGGAGCTGAAGGAGGCATTTGAGCAGAGTTCCGTGCTGCGTTT